>NC_053027.1:466588229-466798366 GCF_003073215.2 Triticum urartu
CATACTAACAACATTGCAATCATGCTCATCATTCAAATATTTAGTGCCAAACATTTTATAGATTTCTTCTTCTAGCACTTGAGCACAATTATCCTTTCCATCATACTCACGAAAGATATTAAAAAGGTGAAGCGTATGAGACAAACTCAATTCCATTTTTTTATAGTTTTATTTTATAAACTAAACTAGTGATAAAAACAAGAAACTAAAAGACTCGATTGCAAGATCTAAAGATATACCTTCAAGCGCTAACATCCCCGGCAACGGCGCCAGAAAAGAGCTTGATGTCTACTACACAACCTTCTTCTTGTAGACGTTGTTGGGCCTCCAAGTGCAGAGGTTTGTAGGGCAGTAGCAAATTTCCCTCAAGTGGATGAACTAAGGTTTATAAATCCATAGGAGGCGTAGGATGAAGATGGTCTCTCTCAACCAACCCTGCAACCAAATAACAAAGAGTCTCTTGTGTCCCCAACACACCCAATACAATGGTAAATTGTATAGGTGCACTAGTTCGGCGAAGAGATGGTGATACAAGCGTTATATGGATGGTAGATAATAGTTTTTGTAATCTGAAAATATATAAACAGCAAGATAACGAATGATAAAAGTGAGCGTAAACAGTATTGCAATGATAGTAAACAAGGCCTAGGGTTCATACTTTCGCTAGTGCAAGTTCCCTCAACAATAATAACATAATTGGATCACATAACTATCCCTCAACATGCAACAAAGAGTCACTCCAAAGTCACTAATAGCGGAGAACGAACGAAGAGATTATGGTAGGGTACGAAACCACCTCAAAGTTATTCTTTCCAATCAATCCGTTGGGCTATTCCTATAAGTGTCACAAACAGCCCTAGAGTTCGTACTAGAATAACACCTTAAGACACAAATCAACCAAAACCCTAATGTCACCTAGATACTCCAATGTCACCTCAAGTATCCGTGGGTATGATTATACGATATGCATCACACAATCTCAGATTCATCTATTCAACCAACACATAGGACCTCAAAGAGTGCCCCAAAGTTTCTATCGGAGAGTCAAGACGAAAATGTGTGCCAACCCCTATGCATAGGTTCATGGGCGGAACCCGCAAGTTGATCACCAAAACATACATCAAGTGGATCAATAGAATACCCCATTGTCACCACGGGTATCCCACGCAAAACATACATCAAGTGTTCTCAAATCCTTAAAGACTCAATCCGATAAGATAACTTCAAAGGGAAAACTCAATCCATTACAAGAGAGTAGAGGGGGAGAAACATCATAAGATCCAAATATAATAGCAAAGCTCGCGATACATCAAGATCGTGCCACCTCAAGAACACGAGAGAGAGAGAGAGAGAGAGATCAAACACATAGCTACTGGTACATACCCTCAGCCCTGAGGGAGAACTACTCCCTCCTCGTCATGGAGAGCACCGGGATGATGAAGATGGCCACTGGAGAGGGATTCCCCCTCCGGCAGGGTGCCGGAACGGGTCTAGATTGGCTTTTGGTGGCTACGGAGGCTTCTGGCGGCGGAACTCCCGATCTATTGTGCTCTCTAATGTTTTTAGGGTATATGGAGATATATAGGCGGAAGAAGTACGTCAGAGGGGCCCACGAGGGTGGAGGGTGCGCCCAGGGGGGTGGGCGCGCCCCCCTACCTCGTGGCCTCCTCGAAGCTTCCCTAACGTGAACTCCAAGTCTTCTGGACTGCTTTCCTTCCAAAAATGAGTTCCGTGAAGTTTCAAGTCAATTGGACTCCATTTGATTTTCCTTTTCTTCGAAACCATAAAACAAGGTAAAAACAGAAATTGGCACTGGGCTCTGGGTTAATAGGTTAGTCCCAAAAATGATATAAAAGTGTATAATAAAGCCCATAAACATCCAAAACAGAAGATAATATAGCATGGAGCAACCAAAAATTATAGATACGTTGGAGACGTATCAATATACTAACCCCTCATGCTTATGACGAACTTGCGGTGGTACGATTACACTCTCTTTCGGATGTGTTGGTAGGATGAACTTTCTATGTCATATGATCATCTATGCTTCTTATGTTACATGTCTAGTGTGCTCCATTGCTTGCTGCTTGAATTGTTGCTCTTCTACCATACTAGGACAAGTGTTATGTGGTATTCCAAGAGAGGATTGATGGTAGCTGGAACTACATCAGTATTTCCCTGGAGAAGGAGGGATGGTGTAGCACAGCGATGGTAGGTATTTCCCTTAGTTATCAAACCAAGGTATCGAACCAGTAGGAGAACCAAGCAACACCTGCACACAAATAACAACACCTCACAACCCGACGTGTTAAAGGGGTTGTCAATCCCTTTCGGGGTACGACGCCTCAAGATAGGCAAACGGACGTGAGGTAAATTATAGTAGATTGATAGATCGAACGCTAAATAAAGATAAAACACATCAAGGTATTTTTGTATTTTTTGGTTTAATAGATCTGAATACAAATGCAAAGGAAAAGTAGATCGCAAGGCAAATATATGAGAAAGAAGACTCGGGGGCCGCAGGTTTCACTAGTGGCTTCTCTCGAGAAAAATAGCAAACGGTGGGTAAACAAATTATTGTTGGGCAATTGGTAGAACTTCAAATAAATATGACGATATCCAGACAATGATCATTACATAGGCATTACGTACAAGATTAGTAGACCGACTCCTGCCTGCATCTACTACTATTACTCCACACATCGACCGCTATCCAGCATGCATCTAGTGTATTAAGTTCATGGAAAACAGAGTAATGCAATAAGAACGATGACATGATGTAGACAAGATCCGTTTATCTATATGGCGGTAGATATAGATCTCGTCTTTTTATCCTTAGTAGCAACGATACATACTGAAAGTGCGTTATATCGACTAGAGGGGGGTGACTAGGCTATTTTTATGAATTCTTCACTGAGGAATTTGCAGGTGAGGAAATTCCTTAGCGAAGAACTACTATCAACGGAATAAGTACTCAAAAGTAAACATAACAGAACGCAAGCATAGTCATCATGATGAAATGAAGACAAGCACAGAGTACAGGAAACGTAAGCACATGATAACACAGGATGAAGACAAACAGACTGAAGAAATTGAACTGAGGAATTTGAGAAAGTCTTCAGTCAAAGTCTTCAAGCATAGATATGAACAAGCACTCAACACAGTTATGAGGAAATGAAAGAGTTGAGGAAATAGAACAAGTGAGCTTGGTGAAGACAATGATTTGGTAGACCAGTTCCAACTGCTGTCTCAGTTGTACGTCTGGTTGGAGCGGCTAGGTATTTAAACCTGAGGACACCCAGTCCCGGACACACAGTCCTCACTGTATTATCCTTGAGCTAAGGTCACACAGACCTCGCCCAATCACTCGTGGTAAGTCTTCAGGTGACTTCTGAACCTTCACAAACTTGGTCACTCGGTGATCCACAATTCCTTTTGGATGCTCTAGACCTTGACGCCTAACCGTCTGGAAGAAGCACAGTCTTCAAAGGTAACAAGCGTTGGATCCATGCAGGATCAATCTCTTTAGTGATGCTCAATCACTTTGGGTTTGTAGGTGTTTGGGTTTGGGTTTTGGTTTTCCTCACTTGATGATTTTCGCTCAAATTCCTCGGAGGATGGGATGCTTTCAAATGACAAGTGTCAGTTTCTCTCGGAGCAGCCAACAAGCTAGTGGTTGTAGGGGGCGGCTATTTATATCCTAGGGAGCAGCCCGACATGATAAGACATAAATGCCATTCAATGATATGACCGTTAGGTCGGTAGATATTTTGGGACAGCTGGCGCATAGCACAGCAATGGTTGGAATTTTGAGTAGCAAAATCCTCAGGGCTATCATGTTCCTCACTATGTAGGCAATCCACACTGGTGAATTCCTAACTCCTCAGTCAGAACAAATTCCTCAGAAAACAGAAGAACTTCGTCTCTGTCACTGAAGAATATGACTGAACTGTATGAGATTTCCAATGGCTTCACTCGAAGGGATTGGTAGGTGTAGGATTTTGAGTTGAGCATCACTTGGAAATTTTTCCTTAGTATTTCCTCGACCCCCTTTAACAGTACGGTGTTTCCTAAGACTCAAGAAAGAGAAAATGAAACTATAAAAACAAAAGTCTTCACGCTTCATGTTCCTCACATGAATACCGGGTCTTCAAGGTCACACCAATTTCTTCACTTTCAAAGTCTTCAGAAAGTCTTCAGAAATCCAAAGTCTTCAGTCGAAGAACTTCATTTTTAGGGGTCGACTTTCTATGTAAATATCAAACTCCTCATAGACTTATGGACCTGTGTACACTCACAAACATATTAGTCCCTTAACCTATAAGTCTTCAATACACCAAAGTCACTAAGGGGCACTAGATGCACTTACACATATGTGTTGGTTCCCTTTGTGTCACTGGGATCAAGCACCGTAAGATCGAACCCACTACCGGGCACCTCTTCCCATTGCAAGATAAATAGATCAAGTTGGCCAAACAAACCCAAATATCGGAGAAGAAATACGAGGCTATAAGAGATCAAAGAAACTCAAATAACTTTCATGGATGTAAAAAGATATGACTGATCATAAACTCGAAGTTCATCAGATCCCAACAAACACACCGCAAAAGAGTTACATCATATGGATCTCCAAGAGACCATTGTATTGAGAATTCAGCGAGAGAGAGAAAGCCATCTAGCTACTAACTACGGACCCGAAGGTCTACAAAGAACTACTCACGCATCATCGGAGAGGCACCAATGGAGGTGGTGAACCCCATCCGAGATGGTGTCTAGACTGGATCTGGTGGTTCTGGACTCTGCGGCGGCTGGATGAATATTTCGTCGATGCCTCTAGGGTTTCTGGAATATTGTGGTATTTATAGAGCAAAGAGGTGGTCCGGGGGGCACCCGAGGTGGGCACAACCCACCAGGGAGCGTCTGGGCCTCCTGGCGCGCCCTGGTGGGTTATGCCCCCCTCGGGGCACCCCCCAGGTGCAACCAGGGCCCATTGCCTTCCTTATGGCCCATAAAAAATCTTCGCAAAGTTTCGTGGCATTTGGACTCCGTTTGATATTGATTTTCTGTGATGTAAGAAACATGGAAAAACAGCAACTCACACTTGACACTATGTCAATAGGTCAGTACCAAAAATGATATAAAATGACTATAAAATGATTATAAAACATCCAAGATTGATAATAAAACAACATGGAACAATAAAAAATTATAGATACATTGGAGACGTATCAGCATCCCCAAGCTTAACTCCTACTCGTCCTCGAGTAGGTAAGTGATAAAAACAGAATTTTTGATGTGGAGTGTTGTTCATCAAGTCATATCATATTCTTTTCTTTATAGCATGGACATTTGGACTTCTATGTGAAGGAAATATGCCCTAGAGGCAATGATAAAGTTATTATTTATTTCCTTATATCATGATAAAAGTTTATTATTCATGCTAGAATTATATTAACCGGAAACATAATACATGTGTGAATACATAGACAAACAGAGTGTCACTAGTATGCCTCTACTTGACTAGCTCGTTAATCAAAGATGGTTATGTTTCCTAACCATGGACAAAGAGTTGTCATTTGATTAACGGGATCACATCATTAGTTGAATGATCTGATTGACATGACCCATTCCATTAGCTTAGCACCCGATCGTTTAGTATGTTGCTATTGCTTTCTTCATGACTTATACATGTTCCTATGACTATGAGATTATGCAACTCCCGTTTGCCGGAGGAACACTTTGTGTGCTACCAAACGTCACAACATAACTAGGTGATTATAAAGGAGCTCTACAGGTGTCTCCAAAGGTACATGTTGGGTTGGCGTATTTCGAGATTAGGATTTGTCACTCTGATTGTCGGAGCGGTATCTCTGGGCCCTCTCGGTAATGCACATCACTGAAGCCTTGCAAGCATTGCAACTAATGAGTTAGTTGTGGGATGATGTATTACGGAACGAGTAAAGAGACTTGCCGGTAACGAGATTGAACTAGGTATGGGATACCGACGATCGAATCTCGGGCAAGTAACATACCGATGACAAAGGGAACAACGTATGTTGTTATGCGGTCTGACCGATAAAAGATCTTCGTAGAATATGTAGGAGACAATATGAGCATCCAGGTTCCGCTATTGGTTATTGACCGGAGACGTGTCTCGGTCATGTCTACATTGTTCTCAAACCCGTAGGGTCCGCACGCTTAAGGTTACGATGACAGTTATATTATGAGTTTATGCATTTTGATGTACCGAAGTTTGTTCGGAGTCCCAGATGTGATCACGGACATGACGAGGAGTCTCGAAATGGTCGAGACATAAAGATTGATATATTGGAAGCCTATGTTTGGATATCGGAAGTGTTCCGGGTGAAATCGGGATTTTACCGGAGTACCGGGAGGTTACCGGAACCTCCCGGGAGGTATATGGGCCTTAGTGGGCCTTAGTGGAAGAGAGGAGAGGTGGACAGAGATGGGCCGCGCGCCCCTCCCCCCCTTGGTCCGAATAGGACAAGGAGAGGGGGCCGGCCCCCCTTCCTCCTCTCTCTCCTCTTTCCCCCCTCCGCGAATCCTATTCCAACTAGGAAAGGGGGGGAGTCCTACTCCCGGAGGGAGTAGGACTCCTCCTGGCGCGCCTCCTCTTGGCCGGCCGACCCCCCCTTTGAGCCTTTATATACGGAGGCAAGGGGCACCCCTAGAGACAAGTTGATCCACGTGATCATATTCTTAGCCGTGTGCGGTGCCCCCTTCCACCATAGTCCTCGATAATATTGTAGCGGTGCTTAGGCGAAGCCCTGCGACGGTAGTACATCAAGATCGTCACCACGCCGTCGTGCTGACGGAACTCTTCCCCAACACTTTGCTGGATCGGAGTCCGGGGATCGTCATCGAGCTGAACGTGTGCTAGAACTCGGAGGTGCCGTAGTTTCGGTGCTTAATCGGCCGGGCCGTGGAGACGTACGACTACATCAACCAAGTTAACGCTTCCGTTGTCGATCTACAAGGGTACGTAGATCACACTCTCCCTCTCTCGTTGCTATGCATCACCATGATCTTGCGTGTGCGTAGGAATTTTTTTGAAATTACTATGAAACCCAACACTATGTGATTCGAAGCAATAGTCTAGTTTTGACATAATAATGTAGATACTCAAGCATATCAACAAGCAACCATGTCTTTCAAAATATCAATGCTAAAATAAGTTATCCCTGACCCATCATGCTCAAACATTGATCCATTCATGAAACACGCTAGAATATTAACTACACTCAATACTTGAGCACGATCATATTGCCTCCTAGTTGGTGCTTTTATGAGAGAAGATGGAGACTCAAATTTCAAAAAATAAAAATTGCATAAAGTAAAAGAAAGGCCCTTCGCAGAGGAAAGTAGGGATTTGTAGAGGTGCCAGAGCTCAAAGCGGAAAATTAGAGATAAAAACATTTTGGGAGGTGTATCCATCCCACCAACGAAAACGACTTAGAGTTTCCAATACTTTCCATGCATAGATATATCATAGGCGGTTCCCAAACATAAAATAAAGTTTATTACTTTTTCCACCATAACTTTCACTTTCCATGGCTAACCGTATCTACGGGTGCCCTCCATACCAACACTTTCTAAGGAATTTATTATTTGACAACATAAAGTAAATTCAATTATTTTTGCATTTCGGGACTGGGCATCCCTAATACCTTTGCCTTACTCTCGTGCAATGACAAGTGAATAAACACTAATCTTGAGAATAACACATCTAGCATGGAAAACATTAGCCACCCCTCACCGCTCCGCGAGTGAAACAAACACACAAAAGAGAATTTTATTTTGAAAATTAGAGATGGCACATGCAAATTTGCTTAGAACGGCAAAAGAATACTGCATATAGGTAGATATAGTGGACTCATGTGGCATAATTCCCTAATTCCCTGCCCAGTCCCTAGTTTTCTTCTCCCACGTTCATGGCCATGGCCGCTAGCCCAAACTCGTCCTCCCATGTTCTCTGGTTCCTCTCCTCCCGTGTTCATCATCATGGCAGCCAGCTGAAGTTCGTCCTCCCATGTTCCCTGGTTCCTCTCCATTTCTATCGGTAGCTTCCGTACGTACGCGTACAATCCAGCAACCACGTTTGCAGCCGGCCGGAGGTAAGACCATTTAGTAGTAACATTCACATGATTCCAATTTAATGCCTACTCTACTATCCTCTCCCAAAACTATCAATTAGAAACAAAATAAACATCAGCTCATATCATGACAAAAAAACATCAAACTAGTATGAGATTTTTGTACTCGTTTAAAAGACCTGAAACCGTATAAGATCCAGCTAAAATTAGATTACTATTTTTGGTAATTATTCCGTACGCGTACGATCCGGCGGCCATGTTTACTAATTTTGGTAATTATTCCATCAGGACATTTGATTTACTTTTTTGCGGGCAAAATTGGTGTACTGCTGGATGTAAATACTTCTACTAGGCTGGAAGCAAGCTAGACACATATGCTGGAGTTGTGACAACAAGCTTCAGAGTTTGCAAAGAAGCTTTTAGAAGATCAGAAAATGAATAAACTTGCAATGTTGTTCTGGCTTGTTTCAGTAGTTTTAGCATTTGTCTGTGGAATGGTAGCGCTGGCTTAGTTAGTATGAGAGTGAATTAAGCAGGACTTTGGCATTGTGGCAGCATGAGAGATCATTAAAATAGTGAATGTAATATGAAATTATTGCTGAATTTTGGCTATGTCCTGTTTCTTAATCTTGTTTTTCAAATTAGCAGTATTTGGGCTATATGATGTTGCTCACTTCCTATGTGAATTGGTAGTATTCTCAGTGTTGTATTAGCTGAACCAAATCTGAACATGCACGGAGTATTTGCAATGCCTTCAGTTTGCCGCCGACAAACTATCTGTTTCAGTGGCAGCGGCCCGGGGCATGCCGTCGTTGTTCGCCTTCCTAACTGGTGGCAGCACGACGGAGTATTTTGGGAGCATCGCCATTCTTCTTATGAAATTCACATCACAGTAGCATGTAGCAGATCATGTAACATTTACAATGTACTCTTGGGAGTATTAACATGACATTACATTAGCATGGGTTTAGAAACAAGAGCTGCCCAGAATTATTTGTACAGTTTCACCATAACTTTGAAAGAACACATTTTTTTCGAACACGACAGGGAACATATTACATAAGAACCAGTCATGCTGACTTGCTGACATCGCAAAGCAGTACATATGTCTTATAAGAGGGAACAAGCGCTACCAGTACTAGTTTTACAAGCTCAACACCTCACCTGGAGTCATCGGGAGATCAGGACTAACAGAGTCATCGGGAGCTCCTTGTCACGCTGCCTTCTGCAAAGCGCCGATCACCCTACAACAATAACAAAGCGCCTCAAATAATCTCTGTATCTTCGTCGCTGCAATAATCTTCCAAAAAATAGACTTTCACATACAATCCCAGATCAACTTGGAGTCATTGGGAGCTAGGGAGTCACCTGCTCGTTGTTGCGCGGCACGCGCCGAACGCCGATCATCACGTCCCCTGCCGCCGCATTGTTGAAGAAAAGAAGGGAGACGAGACTGAAACAGAAGGAGGAGCAGTTAACTAGACCCACCCCACCAAGCCGACGTGGCAGTCGTCGAACGCCATGCAAGCAAAACCGCCTACAGAAACCACTATAATCAACGCAAGGGGATGATTTGCATGGTATTAGAGATCTCAAGGGGTTGCTTAACTGGTTTTAGAGTTGAGGGGGTGGATTAGCCGGTTTATGGAACCCCAGGGGTTATCTGAACTTCTTTCCCCGACCCATCCATCGGCATATTGCCATCGGTTTCTAATATCTAGGGTTTGTCTTGCGTGGGCCGCCCTTGGGATTCCTCAGGTGTCCCCCCCTCCCGTCGACGGCAGCTCGGCGCACGCATCCAGGATCTCCGCCCCTTCTCCGGCGCTGGCCAAGAAGTGCGCCAGCCCCCAGGTGAGGTTCGACGGTCTCCCCCATTTTTAACCCCCGTTGCACACTCAGATTAGTACGATTTTAATGAATAAACCATACTTTGTGAACTGTGATGCATTGATGCAGAGCCGATTGCTCTAGCACGGACGATGGCGGCCTCCGGCAAACGCCTCGCCGGCAGCTCTGACAGGCTAAGTGACCTCCCTGATGGCCTCCTCCACACTGTCATGTCGTTCCTCACGGCCCGGCAGGCCGTGCAGACATGCGTGCTGTCGCGGAGGTGGGAGGACCTCTGGTGCTCCATGCCTTGCCTCAACATCGACGAGCGGGAGTTTAGCACCTCAGCAATCTTGTCCGACTCCGACTCCGACGATGGGGATGAGGGTGGCCCTAACTGTACTAGGTTTGAGTATTTCGTCATCAATCTGCTGATGTTTCACAGTGCGGCAACATTGGATGTGTTCAGGTTTCATTCTGTTTCTGAACGTAAGATTAAATCTGCCGACCAATGGCTACGCCGTGGCATCAAGCGCTTCCCCAAAGTGGTGGATATCGATTCGAATTGCTGTTGTAAATTACCACGTTTCGGTTCCAGTTCTTCACGCCTCAACAGGCTGCATCTTTCTCGCATTTCTTTGGACAAAACCTTCACCCAGCAGCTACGTTCTGGTTGCCCGGTCTTGGAAGATTTGGAGCTCAACTGGTGTGTCCTTGAAGATGCAGAAATCACATCTTGCACACTGAAGAACTTGACAATTGAGCATTGTACAATTTACCATCCTAGTGTGCTGACTATCAAAGTTCCGTCTCTTACTTGCTTGCAGCTGGTCGCTTTTAGTCACAACTGGGATGCTGTTGTAGCAAACGAGATGCCGTTCCTCATCAAAGCCACCATTTGCATAATCCGTTCAATACAGATACTGCCATGGAAGCTTCTTTTCAGCCTAATTAACGTGAAAGATTTAAAACTGACTGGCTTTCGAGTACCGGTATGTCTCTCCTGCTTATTAGTTTTTTTCTGATTATTAAAGGATCTTCTCTCCCCAATTGTAACGAAATAGAGTGTTTGAGCATCTTAGTTTTCTGGTGCCATTTGAGTTTTTTTATCTTTGCAATTAATACTAGGATTACTAACCATACTTATATACGATTTCATTAGACTTGTATCCATCATTTGAACTGGATGATGTTTTGATTCCTCGATTCAGGCAAATCTTCATGATGGATCGGATACTTTCCCTGTGTTCCATAATATTAGAACCTTGCTGTTTGACACATGCGATCTAAGTGACAAGTTTGATATGCTCGGATGCTTTCTGAACAATGCCCCTGGTTTAGAGAAGCTTACACTTGAAAGTTGCACGGTACTTCCTATCTTCCTTGATCTCTGCTCTAGCTTTACAATCTTAAACTTTTCCTGAATTATTTTACTCCCTAAAGCTTCCAGAAGCTTCTAAGGGAAGCAAGACAGGAGGAAATCTGAAGAGGGCATCTCTAGAATATGATTACACGCTTACTTTCCAATGCCCAAGCCTGAAGTTGACTGAAATCAAATACATATATGACGACGATGTTCAGAAACTGTTTGACCTTTTGCTTGGCGCTTGGAGGAACCTACAGAAGACTAACATTGTGATTAATAAGAAGACTTAGGGAGTGATTAAGAAGGCTTGAAGCAGTGAACACCAGACACTTTTGCAATGCTTATTATTTCTGTTCCTCCTTAAATGTAGCATGCGCTCTGCCATTTGCGAATGTAATTATATATATTTTGCCTTTGATGGCAGGACAACTGAACAAGCATTTACTTTGGTTCATTTCTGGATATTCTAATGGTGTGCTTTTTTTTGTTGTGTTTGTTGCACGAGTCCATGACACATCTTTTTTTGCGTAGTAATGCGTGTCTCATTAATAAAATAAAAATTCATTTTACAAGCCACGTAAACATCGACATTACAGGATTGAAAAGATAAGATCGTATTCCATTGGATGGGAGTACATACTAGTGCAGTAGCACTGAAGAAAATCCGTAGGAGCACTAGGAGAGGCATCACCACCCAAACACACAGGAACAGCGTATGCCTAATCTGCTATGTTCTTTTTTTTCTCAGTTCAACCAGTCGGGCTCTGTCTTGCTTGAGATCTGGCATTGGTTTCACCTGTGTGGCTGTGTTAATGTGTATCATGGTCCTGTTTAAACGAAGCTGCACAGCACAGTTTGATCAAATGCCGGTCAGAGAGTTTTCTTTCGGCCCCCGTGTCGCCTAGCTTGGCAACTCGGGCGGCGACCCGATCCCCGCCGCCTCCCACTCCCCCCACCTGCTCCTCCTCCCTCACCGCCGCCGGTGGCCACCCCCGGGCAAAGCCCGTGCGGGGGTGGCGGCGGGGGGGCCTTCTCCCGTCGCGTGGCGTCCAGTGCCTGGCGGTGGACTGTGCGGCTGCCTCGCCTATCTTCGGTGATGCTCTGGCGGCGGGGGTGATGCTCGGCTTGCGGGTGCGGAGGGGGCTGTTGCAGGGCGCTGCGTGGGGCGGCTGGATCGAGCCGGTCGCGGCCAGATCTGGCTTCCCCGGTTTCTGCTGCGGGGGTCAGCGGCACGGGTGCTCGGACGCCGGGGCGGTGGCCCCGGACCTCTTCGATCTCTTGGCGGCGCGGCCGCAGGCGGGCGGTGGCTCTCGTCGTCTGCGTGGGTGGCGGCAGAGCTGCTGTGGTTTGGCGTCTCTGCTGCGGCGGGAGGTGGTGCGGCTCGGCGAGATTCGGGCATGGCTCCTCCTTCCTCTGGCGGGGTCGGCTGGACGGTGGAGATGGCGGTGTGCGCCCAGGACCCGGTAGCACGGCTGCTGCTAGGCGGGGGGTCGTGCGGGACGGCCTCGGCTGGGACGGGCGCAGGCGCTGGCGGGAGATTCCCTTCGGTGCTCTGCGGTGCAGGTTTGGTGGCGGTTGGTGGCCGGCTGGTTCGGGCTCGCGGTGGTTGAGCATCTCCGGGAGAAATCCTTCTCCGGCCTCTGCCGGATCCAGCGACGGCGACGCCCACGGGCGCCGCACTCTTTCTTGGAAGCGTCATTTTGGTGTGGTGCTTCTCCCCGTGGCCTTGGCTTCGGAGGGAATCCTCAGATCCGCGGGATCGGGCGATGAAGGCGTCTCCACGTCTTCTTCCTCCTTGGGGGCATCGTCTCGGAGCCGGCTACAACTGGAGACCGGTGGAAGGCGGCATCTTCGCCGCGGTGGCTGGCGGCATCTTCGCCGCGTGGTTGCTGAGGCGGCCGTTTCGGGGGCGCTGATTTCTGTTTGGCAACGATGATGGCATCGAGAGGAGCTTGGGTCGCGGCTCGGGCTTTGGTAGTCGGATCTTCCCGGCGTGTCCGAGGTGCTCTTTCGTGGGTTACCCGGTTGCTTTGAAGTCGGAGCTGCGGTGGAGCGGATCCAGGTGGTGATGACGACAGGCGCTCGGTGGTCGTTCGTGGCGGGCACGGTCGGTGCAAGTCCTGCATATCTCCCGGGCAATGATCGTCGTCAAAGTCGAAGCTGTCAGTTGTTCGTGCGTGTGGTCTGTTGGCATGTGCCGTCGTGGAATGTGTTCCATGTCGGTGGCCAGGTTGGCCGGTGGTGCCCATGTGTTTATGGGTTGGGTTGTTTCGGTTTTAGCCCGGTTTTCCGTCAATTAACCGGACAATTCTCACTTCTTCTTAATCAATGAAAATGGCAAGTGTTTTGCCTCGTTTAAAAAAATGCCAGTCAGAAGGTTCAACGGCGCCTACGACGGTTGCTCCGTCAAAACCCAATGAGCTCACTGTTTTTTTGTTTTTTGTTTTTGGAAAAGAACCGTGTTATTGAATTCGCCACACTGTTGTGGTTTGTAAAAATACCAACATTGTACTTTAGTTATCCCTAGCCGGATGTGGACTAGCAGCACTCGACGACGCAACGCTCCGAAATTGTTAGAGTTGTGTCGAATATTGTGTAAAGGTAGATTACAGTTGGACTTGTAGTTGTATTGTGTTTAGATAGGATATGGAGTCGTATCCTAATAGGACACTTGTATCCTAGGCCTCTTATATATAGCAGGGCTAGACACACAATGTAACATATGTCAACATAATAGCACTGGAACGCAGGGGAAGCCGGCGGCTTGTGCCGGAGTCCAAGGCGACCGGGTGCGGTATTATAGCGGTGTCATGGGGAGAAGCGCCCATAATCAGGCCCCGGGGATATAGCCATATCGATGAACCTCGTTAACAAATCTCGGTATCGTGCTTGTGTGATTGCTTGGTCCTCGGATGATCGACGGTATGCCTCGGATTTATTCTAACAAGTGGTATCATGAGCAAGGTTTGAGATCGAGGCTGACTGTGTTGATCTAGAGGCAAAATTATCGTGGAAGAATCAGTAGTCGGCGAGATCAGAAGAATGGGCATGCGGCACAATCGCGTGGGCGCCGAGCTGACGTACTCGGAGTCGGCAAGGTTGGGACGTGGCTTGTGGCAACGCAGATGCGGTTCAGCGGGCACACAGACAGCAGCCCAAGAAGGACGCATGCAGGCTGAGGACTCGATCGGTCGCTGGGCGTACATATTCTAGCGATATATGGTGCAATCGGAAACAGCAAGTCACGAGATATGTTTGGAGACCAAAAGGGGACCGAGTCCTTTGTGGAGACGTGCTCTTCTGTTGTGCTTGAGGCGGAGACGTGAGGCGCTAATAAGAGCAGCCTGGTTGGGTCACCGTAGGACGACGGGATAGAGGCACAAACAGATCGATTTGAGTGGGGGGAAAAGACCATCATGTTGTGCATCCATCGGAAAGCAGAGACTTGGCAAGCCAACGCTAACATCATATATTGAGCCGGGAGCATATCACGATTTTTTGCTATTAGTACGCAAGGGTGTACCTCATCAGGTTTTGCTGGTATACTTGGGGCATTGCGGTGGAGCTCGGTTATTTTTTCACAGGGTCAACCATACAAAGAACCATGGCGTCAACGGGTACCAGGTTTGAGGTTGAGAATTTCACGGAACTGAAAACCTTGGTTATGGCAGACATAGGTGAAAGATTTGTTGGCACAACAGAGATGCTTGAAGGCGTTGCAGGAAGTCATGTCAGCTAAGATGGAATTATCATGTGATGGATGAGAATTCACGGAAAACGATTTGGGAGCCTCGAGTGTGTCCTGCAGCCGGACAAGTTCGGCTGGGTCGGACTAGACAGTCTGACGTGATCGACGCAAGTCGGTTGGTACAGAAGGCGGTGGTGGGATCGGCAACAACGACATAGAAGCGTGATGCTGATGGTGACCAACTTCTGGGCGTGGAAACACGTGGCACAGGCCCGAGGGCTTGTGTGGCTTTGAAAAGACTATGGCGTGGGATTGATTCAAGGTGATGTATACACGGAGCTTGAAGTCGATGAGGCGCATGGGTGGACTGATCATCTACCATGGAGTCATGTTGAAGGTGGAGCTGGAGTTTGGAAGACTTCACTCGGTGCCGATTGAGGGGCTACGGCATAAGTCGACAGAGAGTCGAAGCCTATTCAGCGGGACAAAGTGAGGGGCATGTAAATCGGGCTGGAGCCCAATGGTCTGATGGAAGCGTGAAACTCGTCATCGGTCAGTGATGATCGGTGGTACTATGCAGTGGGAGTTGAGTGGTGTGGGTTCGCGGCCCTTGAGACTCGACCGGGACAGCGGAGGCTCGACGCGGTAATAGCGGCGAGGCGTGCGGCACGCACGGGGCATGGAGACGGGCCAGGGCTCTGGTGGTCATACATGTAGTGAGACAACTGTGAATTTGACTCGGAACGACTACAAGCAACGGTGAAATTCCTTCAAGTTTCAGACAGGCGGTCAAGAAAGGAACGGTGATGTTGAGTTCATATAACTCTTATGTTTGACACCCAATATGTGAGTTGTTCACTTTCAAGCAGGTCAGTGATTAGTGTGTGATGACGTTGGACTGATACT
This sequence comes from Triticum urartu, assembly GCF_003073215.2. NCBI lineage: Eukaryota > Viridiplantae > Streptophyta > Magnoliopsida > Poales > Poaceae > Triticum > Triticum urartu. The sequence goes on from NC_053027.1 coordinate 466,604,131, forward strand.
TTGGAAGTTGGGAGCACAAACTAGTGTAACAAGGAACTTAATTTTGCTCGAAAATTGACAGTGGTCAAGAAAAGAAGGGACTACAAGTTGCAAGTGGAGTCATATGGAGTATTTGAGTAGCAGCGGTACTCACGGGATAAGCTCAAATCCAATATACATGGAAGTTTGACACATGGACGAACTCAAGATGGTGGAGAATATTCACCAAGGTGGAGTTTGTTAGAGTTGTGTCGAATATTGTGTACAAGGTATGTTACAGTTGGACTTGTAGTTGTATTGTGTTTAGATAGGATATGGAGTCGTGTCCTAATAGGACACTTGTATCCTAGGCCTATCATATATAGCGGGGCTAGACACACGATGTAACCTATGTCGTGGTTCTAAGCCTGACAGTAATGTAGGGGTAGGTATGGAGAGGCAAGATCTTAGCTATGGAGAAGTTGTAAGCACACGAGGTTTACGAGTTCAGACCCTTCTCGGAGGAAGTAATAGCCCTACGTCTCGGAGCCCGGAGGCGGTCGACTGGATTATGCGTGTATGAATTACAGGGTGAAAGTGCAACTATCCCTAGGTGGTTTTGGTAATTCATAACAACATATAGCTCATTGAGCTAATACTATTTCAAGATGATTATTTCAGGAAAGCTCAATGATTGGCATGGCATGGATATGAAAGTGGAACCCTCAAAATGCTAAGGACAAAGGATTGGCTCAAGCTCAAAAGCTCAAGACTCTTCATTTTATATTTTAGTGATCCAAGATCACATTGAGTCCATAGAAAAAGCCAATACTATTAAGGAGGGATGAGGTGTTGCTTAATGAGCCTCTTGCTTCATGTGCTTAATGATATGCTCCAAAACCCTCAACTACTTTCCCATATCCACATATGACCTAAACTCTAAGCCAAACTCGGTCCTACCGATTTTTCCTATCCGGCGCCACCGAGTTTTACTTGTCATTAGCCACTGCCAAACCCTAGTAATTCGGTCCTACCGATAAGGTTCTCGGTCCCACCGAGATGGGGTTGCAAACTCTCTGTTTCCCTTTCGTAACTTTTCGGTCCCACCGAAAGAGCGAATCGGTCCCACCGAGATTGCAATGTAAACTCAGTGTTTCCCCTTTGTAACTTTTCGGTCTCACCGAGTTCCACACGGTCTCACCGAAAGAGCAAATCGGTCCCACCGGGTTTGCCTGACCAACTCTCTGGTTAGCTAATTACCAAATTCGGTCTCACCGAGTTTGTGTAATCGGTCTCACCGAGATTACGTTATGCCCAAACCCTAACCGAATCGGTCCTACCGAGTTGCATGTCGGTCCCACCGAAATTCCTAACGGTCACTAGGTTTACATTTTCGGTTAGACTGAGTTTTATGATTCGGTCCCACCGAGATTGGAAAACTGTGTAACGGTTGGATTTTGTGTGGAGGCTATATATACCCCTCCACCTCTTTCTCATTCCAAGAGAGAGCCATCAGAACACACACATCATTCCAACTCATTTGTTCTGAGAGAGAACTACCTACTCATGTGTTGAGATCAAGACATTCCATTCCTACCATATGAATCTTGATCTCTAGCCTTCCCAAGTTGCTTTCCACTCAAATCTTCTTTCCACCAAATCCAAATCCTATGAGAGAGAGTTGAGTGTTGGGGAGACTATCATTTGAAGCACAAGAGCAAGGAGTTCATTACCTACACACCATTTGTTACTTCTTGGAGAGTGGTGTCTCCTAGATTGGCTAGGTGTCACTTGGGAGCCTCCGACAAGATTGTGGAGTTGAACCAAGGAGTTTGTAAGGGCAAGGAGATCGCCTACTTCGTGCAGATCTACCGCTAGTGAGGCAAGTCCTTCGTGGGCGATGGCCATGGTGGGATAGACAAGGTTGCTTTTTCGTGGACCCTTTGTGGGTGGTTGCTTCTTCGTGGACCCTTCGTGGGTGGAGCCCTCCGTGGACTCGCGCACCCGTTGCCCTTGGGTGGAGCCCTGTGTGGACTCGCGCAACCGTTACCCTTCGTGGGTTGAAGTCTCCATCAACATGGATGTAGGATAGCACCACCTATCCGAACCACGGGAAAAACATCCGTGTCTCCAATAGCGTTTGAATTCTCCAAACCCTTCCCTTTATATTCTTGCAAGTTGCATGCTTTACTTTCCGCTGCCAATATACTCTTTGCATGCTTGCTTGAATAGTGTGATGATTACTTGACTTGTTCTAAAATAGCTAAAATCTGCCAAGAACTAAAATTGGGAAAAGGTTAAGTTTTTATTTGGTCAAGTAGTCTAATCACCCCCCCTCTAGACATACTTTCGATCCTACAAGTGGTATCAGAGCTTTGGTCTCCATTTGCTTGATCTCCATAGCTTTTGGTGGTCATAGCCTTGGTTTCACAACCTAGGAGAGTATGGCGTCTAGCGAGGGAAATTATCACCGTAGAGGTCCTTACTTTGATGGTACTAATTTTGCTAGTTGGAAGCATAAAATGAAAATGCATATTCTTGGTCATAACCCCGCTGTTTGGGCTATTGTGTGTGTTTGTTTGCAAGGTGACTTCTTTGATGGGAGAGAACCAAACCGTGAAGCTACCGCGGAAGAGTTGAAGATGTTGCAATACAATGCTCAAGCTTGTGATATTCTCTTCAACGGATTGTGCCCCGAAGAATTCAACAAAATCAGCCGCCTTGAGAATGCAAAGGAAATTTGGGACACTTTGATTGATATGCACGAAGGTACCGACTCCGTCAAGGAATCCAAGTTGGATGTGCTTCAAAGCCAACTTGACAAGTTCAAGATGAAGGGTGGTGAAGGTGTCGCTGAAATGTACTCTAGGCTTGCTCTCATCACAAATGAGATTGCCGGCTTAGGAAATGAAGAGATGACCGATAAATTCATCATCAAGAAGATCCTAAGAGCCTTGGATGGAAAATATGATACCGTGTGCACATTGATCCAAATGATGCCCAATTACAAAGATCTCAAGCCAACAGAGGTGATTGGAAGAATTGTTGCTCATGAGATGTCACTTAAGGATAAAGAGGAACTTCACAACAAGTCAAGTGGTGCCTATAAAGCCTCATGTGAAGCCCCTACATCATCAAGTGAGAAACAAGACTTCAATGAAGAATTGAGCTTAATGGTGAAGAACTTCAACAAGTTCTACAAGAGTAGAAGCAAAGATAGAAGCTCCAAATCAAGGTCCTACAATGACAAAAGATCTTCTAGTCGAGAACGAAACTGTTACAATTGTGGAAGACCCGGACACTATTCCAATGAGTGTACGGCTCCCTACAAGAGAAGAGAAGATTCTCCAAAAAGAAGAAGCAAAGGATCACCACCAAGAGAGAGAAGGAGTAGAGATGATCGTTATGAACGAATATACTCACGGAGAAGCAAGGATTCGGAAAGGAAGGAAAAATCATCAAGGAGCTACACAAGACGAAGACATCAAGCTCATGTTGGTGAATGGGTATCCGGCTCCGACTCCGACAGCCACTTCGAGATAAGTTATCACTCCGACTCCGAAGATACTCAAGATGAAGGTGTTGCCGGTCTAGCACTTGTGTCAACCAACTCCTACGACATATTTGACTCACCAAATGAAGGAATTGGAAGATTTTTCATGGCCAAAGGTCCAAAGATAACACACCCCGAGTATGTTGATTTCGATAGTGATGAAGATGACTTGTTAGGTGATGATTTGATTGGTGACAACTCTAGTGATGAATACTATGATGAAAGACCAATTAATCATGCTAATCAAGATAAAACGAATAACAATGATAAGGAGAAGATTGAGGCTCTAACTAAAGAACTAAAAACTCTTAAGTTAGCTCATGACACTATCTTCGAAGATCATCGAGAACTTTTAAGAGCTCATGAGAAGCTACGCTTTAAAAAGCTCAATCTTGAGCAAGATCATGAGTTCTTAAAAGCAATCAATGATGATCTCCGCAAGAAAAGTTCTTCTTACATTGCCAAGCATTTACTCTTATCCACTTACATGCCTCAAGTCAAGTCTAACAAGAAAGATTCTTCCTCTAGTAGTAACAATGATCATGCTAAATCCAATATTGTTGCTTCTAGTAGTTCTCTTGATTCCACTAATGATTCTCTTAGCCAAGTTACACTTGAGCAAGAAAATAGCTTATTGAAGGGAATTATAGAGAAAGGAGTGTACAAGAGCCTTGCCGGGAGTAAGCAATTCGAGGAAATTGTGCGCAAGCAAGGAATGCACCGGAAGAATCAAGGTGTTGGTTTTGAACGAAAGTTCAATGCCAATGGAGTTGAATGGGAAGAAGATCAATACCCCAAGACAAAGTTTGTCCCTCAACAAGAGAAGCATACTTCTTTCAAGGGGACACAAGCCCAAGATGATATTCCACCACAAGACTACGAGCAAAAAGGCAAGGACAAGCTTCAAGAGGAAATCGATGCATTTGAAGAAGCTCCAAAGACCTTAGTCAAGTGGATTCCCAAGACTACTTCAAGTTCAACTTCATCAAGTACGACTACAACTCCAAGGATTCCCATCAAGATGATGTGGATCCAAAAGAAGAAGAACTAGAGAGTTCTTGAGGGTGACTCCGCCAACATACTTCACTCTTATCATTTTGGCAAGAACAAGTGCAATCAACTTCCACATCTTGCACTAGTTCAAGGAGTCACAAACCCTCTTGTTGGTAAGACAAGGGATAAGGTAACCTAAAAGTTTTCATGAACATCATCTTTTGTGTGCATCACTCTATGTCTATGGATATCCTTGTTTGTTCCTTGTGGGACTAACCCATGTAGGTATTGAAAGTGCAATTCACTCAAATGGATAGCTCCAAGAGATCTACATCAACAATGAGCATCCACATCTTCAATATCTACATGAAGTCATCATCGACAAAACCCAAGGTTAGTTCATCCCTCTTAGGGGGGATATCACATCTAGGGGGAGCTTTACTCTAAGACTTGAGCTAAAGCAACTCTAAAGATGTGAACAAAACAATGCTTTATGTAAAAGTGGTAACCCCACTTGAGCTTAAACGATGAGTATGACCTACGATCAAGTGTTCTCACTTGACTCCTAAGTCAATATACTCATATATAGATGACCTAGTCATCGCAAATTGCTTGATAGATGCTAGAATTGGTTGTGCATGCTTTGCCACATATTTCATTTGCTATCTTGTTGTGTGAGCATGCTGATTGCATATTTTACTCATTCGAGGACATCCACTTGTTGTTTTGATTGTTTGGCTTTATCTTCTTTTGCCAAGTGGATGGACAAGAATGCCTAAGAACCTCCTCTAGCTATCTATGCTTTTCTCGTCTCAAACTCTATTCATGCTGCATCACAAATTTGCTCAAGTCAGATTCGAACCACTCTGTGTGAGGAGCGCTCGGAGTCCCCGATTCGTCATAGACTTAAACTTCCAAAACCTCTTTATGAATCTCGGTCTGACCGATACTCCATTTCGGTCCTACCGAGTTCATTAAGTTGATCTAGGTTTTCGATCTCGGTGCAACCGATTTGAACTTTTCGGTCACACCGAGTTGCAATAACTGCACATAGTTTTGCATCTCGGTGCCACCGAGTTGTTCCACTCGGTCACACCGACAGGGTCGGGCTATATATAGTGACGGGCAGAATTTTGGAAATTTCTCCGAAACCTCCTCGCCCGCGCAATAGCCTGCTCTGCCCCCAAGGTCTTCGGATCGTCTCCTCACCGCCAGCAGCCTCCAGTCGCTGGTCTCCGCCGCCGTCAACGGAATTCTGCCCCGCCGTTGCCGCCGTAGCAAGTCCACGCCGAACTAGGGTATGGGCTTGATCTTTGTGCTATTCCTCAATCCGATTCCTAGCACATTGTGATCATCATGATTCTTGCCATGATTGAAGAACTTCTATCCAGTCAAAACACTCGTAGATTAGGTTTAATTCAAAAAATTTAGGGTTAGGTTTCCGCGAAACCATCTCGGACCCACCGAGTTGAAAAACTCGGTCCCACCGATCTGGCTTTTGCCATTGCACAAGTTAAACTCGGTCTGACCGAGAATAACTTATCGGTGCGACCGATTTTGGAATTCTGTGAAACCCTAGCAGTCTCGGTGCCACCGAACTGTGACTCGGTCTGACCGAGTTCACCAGTTCTGGTGCCAAAACTGCTTCGGTGTCACCGAGTTTGAAAATCGGTAGATCCGAGATGCTTTCTGTGGAAAACTAAAACTAAGTTTTTGAATTAATTTTTTGCAAAAATCTCTGCTTTTTGTGATGCTCATCCACTCTATCTCTTCTATAATATATTCACAGGGTCAACAGTCAGTTTGCAACATGTCAGACCAGAGTGACAGCCAGAACCTCTCAGAGCAGCAAGTGGTCATGAGTGAGGGCACTAGCCCCTCAAGTTCTTCTGATGATGGCAGCAGGAGCACACCCAGCAATCTGCCTAAGGCTGCCACACGTCAAAGGAAGAAGATAACGTCTGATTCTGAGGATGAAGACTATGTGGTAGAGGTAGAGGCCACTTCCAAGAGAGCTGAGCCAGCTCAAGGCTCAAAGCCAGGGCTGAAAATTAAAAGGCCTGCAGGGAGGCAGCCAATGTCAAAGGCTAGAGCATCAACTGAGAAGCCTGCACCTGCTCCCATTGAGCCCATTGTTGCTGAGGGCAAAAAGAGGAAAGAGAGGGTGAAAAAGACTGTAGCCAAAGTGCTTGGGAGAGCCTCCATCATGGTAGAAGAGGAGGAGGAAGAAGAGGTTGCTGCACCAGCGCCCAAGGCACCCAAACTTATGGGAGATGCCATAAGGTCAGGGGGAGCTGCTTCCAAGGCCAAGCCAGCTCCAAAGCCTAAGACAGCACCCAAGAGGAACACACGGAGCATACCTGCAGCTGAGAAGAACAAGGCCCCAGTGCCTGAAGCTATCGAAGAAGAAGAAGAGAGTGTCCTTCGGAAGCTCAAGCCCAAGATCCCAGACCACAACGATGCTCATCCTGTGGCTGAGGATATGAAGCTCAGGAGAGACTCAGGGCTCAGAAAATGGAGAGAAGCAGATCCATATGCTTCTAGGAGAAGGACTACCATGGACTACAGATTTCATACAAAGGAGCAACAAGATTTTTATGAGACTGTTTTGCTTGACAAGAAGCCAATCGTTTGTGACATGAGATGGGTCGACTGGACCTATATCAAGGAGAATGAAGAGCACTACCCAGGAGTTCAGGACAGCTTCAGAGCGTGTGGAGTAGAGGACTTTGTTGGGCAGAAGCTCACAAAGTGGAACGAGGAACTCATCATGCAGTTCTACTCCACAGCTCACTTTTATCCGGATGGAAGGATTACATGGATGTCAGAGGGTACAAGGTACCAATCTACAGTGGCTGAGTGGGCACAGATCATCAATGCCCCAGAAGAGCAAGATGAGGACTTGGACATTTACGCCAAGAAAAAGATGGATCATAACTCAATGTCCAACATGTACAAGGAGATTCCGAATGAAGCACTTGACACGTTCAAGTTTGGCTCAGTGCATTATCTGCTCTCAGGATTGCCGACGATCAATTGGATACTAAGGCACACTCTGTTGCCTAAGTCTGGAGATCACAAGATGATCAGAGGTCACGCGATCAACTTGCTTCATGTTTTTGACGTGCCTCAGAAATTCAAGGTCATGAGTCTCATTGTGGAAACCATTAAGAGGACAGCTACAGATCAGAAGAGGAGCTGTGGATATGCCCCTCAGATTCAGGAGCTCATCAACTCCAAGATGGGCACGGGCGTATATTTGTTGGATAAGGAACACCTGCCCATCCGTCCAGATTTCGAGGACAATGAAGTTGTGATGACAGAGAATGAGCCATCGTCTGCACAAGCATATGCAAAGAAGGAGAAGGCGAAGAAGGAAAAAGCTGCCAGGATGCCTACTCAAGAGGAGGCATCTGACTATTTCTTGAAGACCAAGCAAGAGCAGCTCAGTTACTTGATTGCATCCACGCTGAGAATTGAGCAAAGTCTGGCCAATCTCACTAAGAATCAGCAGAGCCTAGAGAGGATCATGGAACAGAAGTTCTATGACTTGGATGTCAAGGTAACAGAAGTTCAGTCTGTAGTGGAGCAGCTCCAGGAGGACATGAATGAAAGGAGAGGCAGGACCACAACTCATGCTTTTTCTAGAGTGCCACGAGGCCTGAGATCGTCTGCACTGCCAGTTGCTGACACCAGAGCTACTACTTCAGCACCAGCTACGGCCTCAGCTCCAGCGTCTACTTCAACTCCAACTCCAGCGACTACTTCAACATCTACAGAAGCCTTCGTCCTTGGAGTGATCCAGACTCCACCACCACCTAAAGATCAAGCCTGAGCGACGACTTAGCACTATGCATTTTCTAGGAACTTTTTGGTAACTTGTTGCCAAAGGGGGAGAAGATGTATAGATCATAGGCTTCAAGAGAGAGAGAGTGTTGCTTTTCTCTCTTGTTTTATTTGGTGGTTTCTTCGAACTTTGTTTGCTTTTGAGTGCTTGATACTACGTCCTTATGTTTGTAAGACATCGATGATCATGTGTTTGATCATAAGCTACACTTAATGTTTGCTTGATGCTTGTTTAAATATTATCATTATATCTATCGTTTGTGATCATTCACTATTCTTGATGATGAGTGCATGTATTTCAATCTTATCATTTTGAGCGCTCCACCAAGATGTATGTGACATGGAAGAGTAACCCATGATCCTAACTCATTGTGCATTTGCAGTCCAAAGCAAATTTTAAACATGCACAAATTTAGGGGGAGCTCTTACTTATCACATACTTCTCAAAGCGACGATATATTTCATGCTTATTATCATTTGTCGAAGCTTTGATCTATATGTTGTCATGAATTACCAAAAAGGGGGAGATTGAAAGTGCAACTATCCCTAGGTGGTTTTGGTAATTCATAACAACATATAGCTCATTGAGCTAATACTATTCCAAGATGATTATTTCAGGAAAGCTCAATGATTGGCATGGCATGGATGTGAAAGTGGAACCCTCAAAATGCTAAGGACAAAGGATTGGCTCAAGCTCAAAATCTCAAGACTCTTCATTTCATATTTTAGTGATCCAAGATCACATTGAGTCCATAGGAAAAGCCAATACTATTAAGGAGGGATGAGGTGTTGCTTAATGAGCCTCTTGCTTCATGTGCTTAATGATATGCTCCAAAACCCTCAACTACTTTCCCATATCCACATATGACCTAAACTCTAAGCCAAACTCGGTCCTACCGATTTCCTATCCGGCGCCACCGAGTTTCACTTGTCATTAGCCACTGCCAAACCCTAGCAATTCGGTCCACCGATAAGGATCTCGGTCCCACCGAGATGGGGTTGCAAACTCTCTGTTTCCCTTTCGTAACTTTTCGGTCCCACCGAAAGAGCGAATCGGTCCCACCGAGATTGCAATGTAAACTCAGTGTTTCCCCTTTGTAACTTTTCGGTCTCACCGAGTTCCACTCGGTCTCACCGAAAGAGCAAATCGGTCCCACCGAGTTTGCCTGACCAACTCTCTGGTTAGCTAATTACCAAATTCGGTCTCACCGAGTTTGTGTAATCAGTCTCACCGAGATTACGTTATGCCCAAACCCTAACCGAATCGGTCCTACCGAGTTGCATGTCAGTCCCACCGAAATTCTAACGGTCACTAGGTTTACATTTTCGGTCCGACCGAGTTTTATGATTCGGTCCCACCGAGATTGGAAAACTGTGTAACGGTTGGATTTTGTGTGGAGGCTATATATACCCCTCCACCTCTTTCTCATTCAGAGAGAGCCATCAGAACACACACATCATTCCAACTCATTTGTTCTGAGAGAGAACCACCTACTCATGTGTTGAGGCCAAGATATTCCATTCCTACCATATGAATCTTGATCTCTAGCCTTCCCAAGTTGCTTTCCACTCAAATCTTCTTTCCACCAAATCCAAATCCTATGAGAGAGAGTTGAGTGTTGGGGAGACTATCATTTGAAGCACAAGAGCAAGGAGTTCATTACCTACACACCATTTGTTACTTCTTGGAGAGTGGTGTCTCCTAGATTTGGCTAGGTGTCACTTGGGAGCCTCCGACAAGATTGTGGAGTTGAACCAAGGAGTTTGTAAGGGCAAGGAGATCGCCTACTTCGTGAAGATCTACCGCTAGTGAGGCAAGTCCTTCGTGGGCGATGGCCATGGTGGGATAGACAAGGTTGCTTCTTTGTGGACCCTTTGTGGGTGGTTGCTTCTTCGTGGACCCTTCGTGGGTGGAGCCCTCCGTGGACTCGCGCAGCCGTTGCCCTTGGGTGGAGCCCTGTGTGGACTCGCGCAACCGTTACCCTTCGTGGGTTGAAGTCTCCATCAATGTGGATGTAGGATAGCACCACCTATCCGAACCACGGGAAAAACATCCGTGTCTCCAATAGCGTTTGAATTCTCCAAACCCTTCCCTTTATATTCTTGCAAGTTGCATGCTTTACTTTCCGCTGCCAATATACTCTTTGCATGCTTGCTTGAATAGTGTGATGATTACTTGACTTGTTCTAAAATAGCTAAAATCTGCCAAGAACTAAAATTGGGAAAAGGTTAAGTTTTTATTTGGTCAAGTAGTCTAATCACCCCCCCTCTAGACATACTTTCGATCCTACACAGGGGTACGAACCCTTTACACTGAGGAGGGGGGTGGCTTATATAGAGTTCGCCGGACCCCTCCGGCCCTCAGTTGTGCAGGGTTTTAAATACATTAAGGTCGAGCGTTACTGGTAACGTCCCTAATAAAGTGCTATGATGACCATAAAAGGTACTTAATAACCGACCGTTAGCGTGCGGAGTGCCTTTAGGTCTCCTGGCCGTCAAGTGGTTTGGTCTTGGTCGAGTGACTGCTTCTTGGTCGAGTGTCTTCGAGTCTGTCGAGTGGAACACCTCCAAGTTGATTGAAAGGTGATTTCTTCTAGAGATGTCCTTGGGTAGGGCAGTTGGGACAGGTCCATGACCCTACCCTGGGTACATAGCTTCATCATTAGCCCCCGAATGGATCGAGGTTTGAGTGGGGAAGGAGTTGAGCACTTCTCCGACTCATTTTTCATGCTATGAGCATATCTTGTTTCGGATCAATGAACCTGAGTGATGACAGCAACTTCCTTTTCAGTCGCCTTGATCCATTCTTAGATTTTTGTCGAGTGAGTTTCTTTACTTGAGAGGCTCCGAGTGACGGTGTGGAGGAGATCTTCGGTCTAACAAGTTGTTCTACTGCCCGCAGATTTCGCGGGATCCGAATTTTGGGAAGCGCGCGGGACGGGGAAGGCCGCAGTAATCGGATGGGATAGGGCGGAGCTGCCTCGATCCCTGCGCCACCTTTTTCGCCACGTATCGCACGAGCGATTGTTACGGGATTTGACAGGACCACCCGGGCCTACCAGTCAGCCACTCGGAAGCGGCCTCATATAAGGCGTTGGACCGGGGTCTCTTGAACAGTGCGTCGCCATTATCTCTTCTCCTATTCAGCCTCCCTCATCGCGCTCGCTCTCGCCCCAGCACTACCGCTCCGTACGCGTCTCGCCGGCGACGATGGGGAAGGAGAAGACGGCGGCTCTGGAGCGGGCGAAGAAAGCGACGGCAAAGGCGAAGGGGAAGGCGACCAGTCGGGGCGGATCTTCCTCGCGGACCGACCTGCCGAAGGGCTGGATCCAGGGGGACCGGATCCGCTCGATGATCATCCAAGAAGATCTCGACGACCTAGCCAAAGGAGGGATAATCCCCCATGAATCGGCGCGGCTTCCAGGGAAGGAATCCGAGCCGCAACCTCGGGAGGGTGAGCGCGTTCTCCTCGCCACCCACGTCGACTGTGGATTTTCTTTGCCTCCTCACCCTTTCTTTTGGGGATTTCTGAACTTCTTCGGGGCGCAACTCCACCACTTCACTCCCAACACAATCGTTTATCTCGCCGCTTTCATTTCTTTGTGCGAGAATTTCCTGGGTTGCCGGCCTCATTGGGGTCTTTTCAAGCACATTTTCACTTGTCGCTCTCAGACGGTGAAAAGGCCAATCCGAGTGACGAGAGAACTCAAGTGATTCAGATGTGCGGGGGTCTTGGTGTTCAGATGAGAGGGAAAAGTTCCTTTCCGGCCATGATTCTTCCTGACTCGGTTCGTGGATGGCAGTCGACCTGGTTTTACTGCAAAGACCAGTAGACGCCAGGGCAGTTGACCGGCCTCCCTCCTTCTACCATGGACCGAGTGAGGAAACCCTCCTCTTTGAAGGTGCTCCCGGAGGAGAAGGCGCAGGTGAGGGTGCTGGTCGAGCGAGTGGTCCAGCTTATCCATGACGGGGTCACCGGTATGGATCTCTTGGAGGTCTTCCTTCAGCGGCGCATCCAGCCTCTTCAAGCTCGAGACCATCCGATGTGGATGTATTCGGGTCTTGACGACTCCACTCGGATTCACCCAGAGGAGGTCGACGACGACACATTGGAGAAGTGGCTGTCGGGCATGACCGGAAACAAGGACAACCCCAGGGGAGCCAGGAGAGTTCCTCCATTCGACCAGTCCCATGTACCAGAGAAGGTCCGATTCCGAGCTTTTGATTGTAATCTGAATTCACTCGCGCAGCCGTCTATACCACGTCGACTGACTTTATTCTTCCTGCTTTCTTTCAGGCCCTTATCAAAATGTATTCAATGCCCAACGGAGAGCAAGAGCAAGACCTGGAAGGCGAGGCGAGCGGCAGCGACAGTGGCGAATGGACTTCTGACGGTGAAGGGGACGGAGAAAGCGACGACTCAAGTGACGAAGAAGAAGTCGAGTCGCCTCCTCGCAGGGAGAGGCGATCCAAGCTTGACCAAGAACGACCGAGCGCCCGCGAAAAGGTGACTGCTCAGGCTGGTCAGTCTTCAAAGCGTCCTCGGATCTCTTCACCAACCCCGACCGAAAAAGCGCCAAAGCATCCCAAAGTTGCAGAGCCGAAGACTCGGAAGGCGTTGCCGAAGATTAAGATTGACATCCCCGTCGCTTCCGCGTGAGTGTCTCCCTTTGTATTCACTCGACACCCCACGTTGTTTCTTTTTCTTGTTTTAACCAGACGAACTTTGGAACTAGCAGTGCTGCTACTTCCGGGACCTCAGCTTACAGGGACGAGGATGAGGTAATGGAGGATGTGGTCACTTCCAATCTGGGTATGATTTCTGCCATTCTGTCTTGATTTTGTCGACTCAACTGCAATGTGCACCATTGGGTGATGTGATTTTGGCGACTGAACTTTGCACATCTCCCAACATTATTGACCTCCCCGATGATGATGAAGAGCCCGAGAGGCCTTTGACGAGGAAGAATAGGCAAGCTCCTGCAAGCAAGGTGCCACAGTCGACGCCGAGGGCGGAACCAGTCGTTCAGGACAGCGGCGACGCCAATCGGGGTTCTGTTACCTTCGCCGTGCCACTGTCGAATGCCTTGCCTTCTTCGTCGACTGCTCAGGCCCCTGTTGATCCACCTTCAGTTTTTGCGACCCATCATGTCCCAGAGGACGAAGTGGATGCTACCAAGGAAGCTATACGCCAGGCGGGCATCATGATGGAGAAGATGAAGATGGTGCGGGACGCCAGTCAGGCCGCCTACGACGCCAACTCAGCTCTCCAAAGCAACGTTCAGGTTAGTTGGTCACTGCTTGTTCTGTTGGGATATGCTATCTGAAGACTCTTTCCGAAAATCTTTGCATCTGTACACCCACTGGGTGCGTCGATTGAATTTTTGAACTAGTGGGGGCACGCTGAGTGCACCCACTGGGTGTAGTCCCCGAGACTACGGTGGACTGCTAGCAGTCAACTGTAGTCTTTTTATTTTGTCGAGTGTAAACCAAACTGGTAGTTTGTCTCTTCCACTTGGTCTGGTCGAGTGGGATCAGAACCGGTGGGGGCACGCCAAGTGCACCCACTGGGTGTAGTCCCCGAGACCGCGGTCGACTGCTGGCAGTCGATTGTGGTCTGAGTTCTCTTTTTTTTGCTGCACTAGACTCCGACGGGCCGGTCGAGTGGGATCAGAGTCGGTGGGGGCACGCAAAGTGCACCCACTGGGTGTAGTCCCCGAGACTATGGTGGACTGCGGGCAGTCCACCGTGGTCTTAGTACTTATTGTCTTTGTCGTTTTTCGCTGTAAAATAACTTCTCCTCTTTGATTGTAGAAATCTTGTGATCTTGGAGCTCGCTTTGCTGACTTGGAGAAACAGCAGATCCAACTGAACCTTGACTTGGAGATGGCCAAGACAGAGCTGCAAAAGGCCAAGGACGTCACCAATGGTAAGACGAGTTTGTCGACTGGTTTGTCTTAGGCTTGAGTACCCTTCTGCTCTTTCTGAATCAAGCATCATTTCTTTGTAGAAAAACTGAGAGAAGCTTTGGCGAAGAAGGATCAGGATTTGGCTGCTGCTCGAAAGGAAGCTGACGACAGGACCGCTCTGGCTGAACAGAAACTGGCTTCGGTCGGCCAGTTGGAAGAAGAGAATACCAAGATGAAATCTGCTCTGAACGAAGCCAAAAAGGAGTGCACGCGCTTGAATAAGGACAATCTCAACCTGTACGAGAAGATGGAAGGCATCGCTCGCAGGAGGGACGATCTGGAGAGCTATCTGAGGAGTCTTGCCAAGAAGTTATTCATCAAGCTTGAAGGTACACATTTTGTTCCGACTGATTTTTTCGTCGACTCAGCGTACGAAAATTGACTTATCCTTGGATCGTGAATGCAGAGTTTTGCCAGAACTTCGAGGAGGAGACTGGACAGATTGAGCCAGGTTTGGACCCAATCAATTCTCCCGTGAAGGATGAAACTGCCATGAATCTGCTCCGACTGGAATCCCGCATCGACGGTGTTGTGGACTACTTGGCTCGATTGAAGGTCGCCACGTCACGGATCGACCCGCACTTTGGCCAGAGGCCACGTTCCAGAATGACCTTGAGTCACTGATGACTCGACTTAACGAGATCCCTGACCGAGTGCAGGAGTGGAAGAAATCTTCTGCCCGGTGTGGTGCTGATGTGGCTTTGTCTTTGGTTCGTGTCCATTGCAAGGAGGTGCGACAAGATAAGCTGGCAGCGATCAAGGTCGCCAACACCCAGAAGCATGACTTTCGATCTTTTATGGAGACTTTCATCGCTGCAGCCACTCGGATCGCCGATGGCGTCGACCTAGACGAGTTCGTCGAGCCCGCCAGTCCTCCTCCCGTGGAGTGAACAAACTTTTATGCCTCACCTTAAATTTGCCTCGGAATGCCGAGTGGTTTTTGTAACCGTTAAACTCTTTCGGGCTGAATGTTCGAGCACTTCGATCTGTGGTCTGGAACCTTTAGGATTTATCTGAACTTGGTTTATCGTTGAATATCTTCATGAATCCCCCGTCGAGTGGAAATCATTCTTTACTCAAGACAACTTTTGTATTTGTGGCGCAGCCCCGAAGGAGAAGGTAGCAGTCGACCTACAGCTCGCCGTCCTTGTGGGTCGGCGATGGAGCACACGTTGTATTTGTGGCGAAGCTCCCAAGGAGAAGGTGGCAGTCGACCTGCACCTCGTCGTCCTTGCGGAGTGGGATGGAGCGCACGTTGTATTTGTGGCGAAGCTCCCAAAGAGAAGGTGGCAGTCGACCTGCACCTCGTCGTCCTTGCGGAGTGGGATGGAGCGCGCGTTGTATTTGTGGCGAAGCTCCCAAAGAGAAGGTGGCAGTCGACCTGCACCTCGTCGTCCTTGCGGAGTGGGATGGAGCGCGTGTTGTATTTGTGGCGAAGCTCCCAAGGAGAAGGCGACAGTCAACCTGCACCTCGTCGTCCTTGCGGATTAAGATGTGTTTCGTACTTAGGCGAGTACTGGACTGCAGCTAAGCCCCCGAGTGGGAGGATCGCTTCACCACTCGGTAGGATTTTTCAAACTTAGGTGAGTATTGGACTGCAGCTAAGCCCCCGAGTGGGAGGATCGCTTCACCACTCGGTAGGATTTTTCAAACTTAGGCGAGTACTGGACTGCAGCTAAGCCCCCGAGTGGGAGGGTCGCTCACCACTCGGTAGGATTTTTCAAACTTAGGCAAGTACTGGACTGCAACTAAGCCCCCGAGTGGGAGGGTCGCTCACCATTCGGTAGGATTTTTCAAACTTAGGCGAGTACTGGACTGCAGCTAAGCCTCCGAGTGGGAGGCTGGCTCACCACTCGGTAGGATTTTCAAAATACTTAGGCGAGTACTGGACTGCAGCTAAGCCCCCGAGTGGGAGGCTGGCTCACCACTCGGTAGGATTTTCAAAATACTTAGGCGAGTACTGGACTGCAGCTAAGCCCCCGAGTGGGAGGCTGGCTCACCACTCGGTAGGATTTTCAAATACTTAGGCGAGTATTGGACTGCAGCTAAGCCCCCGAGTGGGAGGCTGGCTCACCACTCGGTAGGATTTTCAAATACTTAGGCAAGTACTGGACTGCAGCTAAGCCCCCGAGTGGGAGGCTGGCTCACCACTCGGTAGGATTTTCAAATACTTAGGCGAGTACTGGACTGCAGCTAAGCCCCCGAGTGGGAGGGTCGCTCACCACTCGGTAGGATTTTTCAAACTTAGGCGAGTACTGGACTGCAGCTAAGCCTCCGAGTGGGAGGCTGGCTCACCACTCGGTAGGATTTTCAAAATACTTAGGCGAGTACTGGACTGCAGCTAAGCCCCCGAGTGGGAGGGTCACTCACCACTCGGTAGGATTTTTCAAACTTAGGCGAGTACTGGACTGCAGCTAAGCCTCCGAGTGGGAGGCTGGCTCACCACTCGGTAGGATTTTCAAAATACTTAGGCGAGTACTGGACTGCAGCTAAGCCCCCGAGTGGGAGGCTGGCTCACCACTCGGTAGGATTTTCAAATACTTAGGCGAGTACTGGACTGCAGCTAAGCCCCCGAGTGGGAGGGTCGCTCACCACTCGGTAGGATTTTTCAAACTTAGGTGAGTACTAGACTGCAGCTAAGCCCCAAGTGGGAGGGTCGCTCACCACTCGGTAGGATTTTTCAAACTTACGCGAGTACTAGACTGCAGCTAAGCCCCCGACCACTCGGTAGGATTTTTCAAACTTAGGCGAGTACTGGACTGCAGTTAAGCCTCCGAGTGGGAGGTTGGCTCACCACTCGGTAGGATTTTCAAAATACTTAGGCGAGTACTGGACTGCAGCTAAGCCCCCGAGTGGGAGGCTGGCTCACCACTCGGTAGGATTTTCAAATACTTAGGCGAAAACGGGTTCACAGCTAAGCCGCCGAGTGGGAGGCTGGCTCACCACTCGGTAGGAAATTATTTTTACAAACTTAGGCGAAACGGATTCGCAGCTAAGCCACCCACTGGGGGATTTCTCACGCAAACAAAAACAATAACAATCACTGAGAAAATTATAACGCTGTTGTCTTTGATAAATAAACTACATGAGTCTTTCTTATTACATCTCATCTGAGTGAGAATTCAAGTATAAAAGGGGCGGAAGAGCTCCGCATTCCAGGCTCGTGGCTCATCAATCTGGCGATCGACATTATAGAGGTGGTACGCTCCATTGTGGAGGACTCTGGTGACTATGAAGGGGCCTTCCCAGGTAGGAGCGAGTTTGTGTGGTTTCTGCTGATCCACTCGGAGGACTAAGTCTCCTTCTTGGAAGGCTCGACTCTTAACATTTGTGGCATGGAATCGACGCAAGTATTGCTGATAGATGGTCGATCGGATCGTGGCCATTTCTCTTTCTTCTTCCAGGAGGTCGACTGCGTCCTGCCGAGCTTGTTCTGCTTCATCTTCAGAGTAGAGCTCAACTCGGGGGGCGTTGTGAAGCAGGTCACTCGGCAAGACTGCTTCGGCTCCGTAGACCAGAAAGAATGGGGTTCTTCCGGTCGATCGATTCGGGGTTGTCCTCAATCCCCAAAGGACAGACGGAAGCTCGTCGACCCATGCACCTGCTGCGTGCTTGAGATTGCGCATCAATCGAGGTTTCAGTCCTTTGAGAATTAGGCCGTTTGCCCTTTCCGCTTGTCCATTCGACTGGGGGTGAGCGACCGAAGCGTAGTCGACTCGTGTGCCCTGAGAGGCGCAAAAGGCCCTGAATTTGTCGGAATCGAAGTTCGGCCCATTATCAGTGATGATGCTGTGCGGAACTCCATATCTGAATATCAACTCTCTGATGAAACTGATAGCAGTGCAAGCATCAAGATTCTTGATGGGCTTAGCTTCAATCCATTTGGTGAACTTGTTGACTGCTACTAGCACATGAGTGAAGCCGCTCCTGCCCGTTCTCAGTGGTCCAACCATGTCCAGCCCCCAAACAGCGAAGGGCCAGACGAGTGGAATGGTTTTCAGGGCTGACGCAGGCTTGTGAGACATATCGGAGTAATACTGACATCCTTCACATTTGTCGACTATCTCTTTTGCCATTTCATTGGCCCTTGGCCAGTAGAATCCCGCTCGGTATGCTTTAGCCACAATGGTTCGAGAGGATGCATGATGACCACAGGTCCTCGAGTGGATATCATCAAGGATCATCTGACCTTCTTCTGGTGCTATACACGTCTGACTGACTCCAGTCGCGCTTTCTCTATACAACTGTCCCTTTATGACTGTAAAGGCCTTGGATCAACGGACGATCAGTCGAGCCTCTTCCTCATCTTCTGGGAGTTCTTTCCTTAGGATGTACGCGATGTACGGTACTGTCTAGTCGGGAGTGATGACCAAGACTTCCATGATCAGGTCGACCACAGCTGGAACTTCAACTTCAGTCGGATCCGTGGCACTTTTTGGCTGCGGGGCCTCTTCAGTGAAGGGATCCTCCTGAACTGATGGTGTGTGGATGTGTTCCAAAAACACATTGATGGGAATGGCTTCTCTTTTGGAACCTATTTTTGCCAAATCGTCAGCTGCTTGATTTTTCAGTCGGGGTATGTGATGAAGCTCTAACCCCTCGAATTTGTTCTCCAGCTTTCTCACTGCATTGCAATAACCAGTCATGGCTGGACTTCTGACGTCCCACTCCTTCATCACCTAATTAACCACCAAATTTGAGTCGCCATAGACCATGAGGCGACGGACGCCGAGTGAAATGGCCATGCGCAACCCATATAAAAGTGCTTCATATTCTGCCTCGTTATTGGAGGAATCAAAGTGGATTTGAAGAACATATCTGAGCTTATCCCCTCGGGGGAGACCAACACCACCCCGGCACCAGAACCATTCAGCATTTTGGAACCGTCGAAGAACATGGTCCAATGCTCTGAGTGAACCTGAGTCGGCAGTTGCTGTTCAATCCACTCGGCGACGAAATCAGCTATTGCCTGGGATTTGATAGCTTTCTTTACCTCAAACTTGATATCTAGAGGAAGGAGTTCAATCGCCCATTTTGCCACTCGACCAGTTGCATCTCTGTTATGCAGGATCTCTGACAATGGAGCGTCGCTGACGACTGTAATGGAATGATCAGAGAAGTAGTGGGCAACTTTCTTTGTGGTCATATAAATCCCATATACAAGCTTCTGATAGTGAGGATATCTTTGCTTCGATGGGGTCAAAACTTCAGAAATATAATACACTGGGCGCTAAACTTTGAAGGCTTTTCCTTCTTCTTCCCGCTCGACCGTCAATACCGTACTGACGACTTGTCCCGTGGCTGCGATGTAAAGCAGCAAAGGCTCTTTGCTGATTGGGGCAGCAAGCACCGGCTGGGTGGAGAGCAGAGCTTTGAGCTCTGCAAACGCTGCATCAGCTTCAGGAGTCCACTCGAACTTGTCTGACTTCTTCATCAATCGGTAAAGAGGCAATGCCTTTTCACCGAGACAAGAGATGAATCGAC
Source organism: Triticum urartu (assembly GCF_003073215.2). Taxonomy (NCBI): domain Eukaryota; kingdom Viridiplantae; phylum Streptophyta; class Magnoliopsida; order Poales; family Poaceae; genus Triticum; species Triticum urartu. The sequence goes on from NC_053027.1 coordinate 466,623,934, forward strand.
TTAAAGTGGCCAAGCAACCAGTAAGCTTTTGGACGTCGTGAACTCGCACAGGACTTTTCATTCGGAGTATAGCGCCGACTTTTTCCGGATTTGCGTCGATTCCCCATTCGAAAACGAGGAAACCGAGTAACTTTCCGCCAGGAACTCCGAATGTGCACTTTGATGGATTAAGCTTGATGTCATACCTCCTGAGGTTGGCAAAGGTTTCAGCAAGGTCAGTCAGCAGGTCGGAACCCTTCCGTGAATTGACCACAATATCATCCATGTATGCTTCCACATTCCGACTGATTTGAGTGAGCAAACACTTCTGAATCATCCTCATGAATGTGGCTCCGGCATTCTTGAGGCAGAATGGCATGGTAACATAACAGAAGCACCTGAATGGAGTGATGAAAGCTGTTTTGATCTCGTCAGGCCCATACAGACGGATCTGATGGTACCCGGAATAGGCGTCTAAAAAAGACAGTCGCTCACATCCCGCAGTCGAGTCGACTATCTGGCCGATGCAGGGGAGAGGAAAATGATCTTTCGGGCAGGCCCGATTGATACGTTTAAAGTCAATGCACATGCGAAGTGACTTGTCCTTCTTGGGGACCATGACAACGTTGGCGAGCCACTCGGAGTGATAGATCTCTCGGATGAACTCCGCTGCTAAGAGCCGAGCCACCTCCTCGCCAATAGCCTTTCTCTTCTGGACGGCGGACCGTCGGAGATGTTCTTTGACAGGTTTTATTTTTGAGTCGACTCATAGGCGATGCTCAGCCAGCTCCCTGGGAACACCTGGCATGTCAGAAGGCTTCCATGCGAAAATGTCCCAGTTCTCACGGAGGAACTAGATGAGCGCTTCTTCCTATTTGGAGTCGAGTGTTGTTGAGATATGAGTTGGAGCAGCGCTGGGATCGGTCGGGTGGATGTGAGCTGTCTTCGTTTCGCCAGACGACTGAAAAGCTGATTCTGTAGCGGGCTTCTTGGCTCGCAACAAATCACTCGGGTCTGCAGTCTTCTGGTATTCCTGCAGCTCCACCACTGCCATCTGAGCATCAGCTATCTTTGAACCTTTCTGAAAACATTCTTCTGCTTTCTTCCGATTGCCCGTAATAGTGATCACGCCTTTGGGGCCAGGCATCTTCAATTTGAGATACACATAACATGGTCGGGCCATGAAGCGTGCATAAGCCAGCCTGCCCAAAATGGCATGATAGGCACTCTAGAAGTCTACAACTTCAAACGTCAACTTTTCTTTGCGGTAATTCTTGGAATTACCAAAAACCACATCAAGAGCAATCTGGCCGAGTGATTCAGCCTTCTTCCCAGGAATGACTCCATGGAAACTCATGTTGCTGGTACTGAGTCTGGACATCGGAATGCCCATTCCTTTCAACGTCTCAGCATATAGTATGTTCAAACCACTGCCACCATCCATCAAGACTTTGGTCAGTCAAGTGCCTTCAACAACTGGGTCGACCACCAAAGCTTGCCTCCCAGGGGTGGCAATGTGCGTTGGGTGATCGGACCGGTCGAATGTGATGAAAGTCTGAGACCACTTCAGATAACTGGGTGTCGCCGGAGCAACCATATTCACCTCTCGGTTGATAACTTTCAGTCGACTTTTGCTTTCAACATCAGCAAAAATCATCAGGGTGGAATTGACCTGTGGGTATCCATCATCACTATCTTCCTTGTCCTCAACTTTGTCCGACTCCTTTTCCTTATCTTTGGGTTGCTTGCCCTGGAACTGCTGGATCAAGAGTCGACACTGTCGAGTGGTATGTTTCGGGTAAATGAAATTACCCTCTTCATCTTTCTTGGTGTGGATGTGACATGGCAAATTCAACACATCATTTCATCCTGGTCTTTAACTTTCTTGGGGTTCCAAGGTCCTTTGGGTTTCCCCTTAAACTTTCCTTGAGTCACAGCCAAGGCTTCCCCAGGAGCAACTGGCTCGGCCTTCCGCTTCTGTTTCCGATTGGAATTTCCTCCGGTTTCTTGAGCGACTGGCTTGAGCTTGCCACTCCTGAGTCGATCCTCATCTTCACCATTAGTGTACTTGGTGGCAATCTCCATCATCCGATTCAAAGACATATCTCTGGTTCGACCGAATTTCAGATTTAGTTCTCTGTACTTGACGCCTTCTTTGAAGGCACAGACTGCTTGGTGGTCAGGCACATTCTCTACTGTGTGATGTAACATGATCCATCTTTGGATGTAATCCCTCAAAGTTTCATTCGGCTTCTGCACGCAAGACCACAGTTCCGTCAGCCCTGCCGGTCGCTTGCATGTTCCTTCAAATGTGGTGACAAACACTCGGGCGAGATCTTCCCAAGTGTAAATCCTGCTGGGCGCTAACTGATTCAGCCACGCTCTGGCCGAGCCCTCCAACATGAGAGGCAGGTGCTTCATGGCCACTTCATCATTGTCGCCGCCAATCTGGACGGCCACTCGGTAGTCTTCAAGCCAAGTATCGGGTTTGGACTCACCAATGAACTTACTGACTCCAGTCGCCAACCTGAAGTTGGGAGGAATCACAGCGGCCCTGATGGCTCTACTAAAGCACTCTGGCCCCGAAACATGTACTCTGCTGCTGGTAGGTGCATCTCTGTCGTGACCTTCTCGGTGAGCCCTGTTTCTGTCGACCAAACCTTGAACAAGAATGGATCTCGCATCAAAGTCTGGTTCCCTGGGGTCGACTGGAATCCTTCGCCCAACACTATGAGGGCGCCTGTCATCTTGCTGTCGAGGCGCATACGACCCGCTCCTCGGAGGAGGGGTGGGCACTCGACGTCAATCGTCACGATCGAATCGGTGATCATACTGTTCACGGTTCTCATACTGATTACGCCGGTCCCCACGTCCCTCACGCCTCGAGGGCGATCTTGGGCTATGGGCCGACTGGACTGTGTCTGCAGCAACGGATCTGCTATGAATCCTGTTCCGCGACTGAGAGACAGCGGAATTCTGGTCTCCTGTTGCCCGGAGTAACGCCCTGATCTGTAGCAAGCCTCTGCCAGCCTCCGACTGGGAAGGCTGAATCGACTCTGCTATACGGGCTGCAGCTGCTAAATTCTGAATCGGAGTTCGATATACCTGCGGGGGCGGAAAGAGCTGACGTCGACTGAATTCTGGAACCTTTTGTCGCACACGCTCGTCAAGTGCTCGCTGGAGGTTCTCCAGTCGAGTGCGCTCGGCCAAGTTTGCCAGGCGCGCGTCCTCCAGGGCACGAGCCTCGGGGGTTTCTCCAACGATAGGAGTGTGCAGTGCATCCATGTTCCGGCGACGCAGTTCTTCTCTCTGCAGCGACGTGAGAGGCTCGGGGAGATATTCCTCATGGGGACGCGACGGGTCGCCTCCACCGGCGCCTCCGTCGGTGCGGGGAAAACTAGGAGGACTGGGTGGTCCATCGACCATCAGAACCTCCGCCGCCGGATCACTGCTGTCACACTCGGATGCGGTCTCTGCGGAGCCAGTCGATAGGTCGAACAGGCCGTAGAGGGATTCTTCGGGCTCGATCGCCGCAACTTGAGGGGTGGTCGACTGGCGTGCCACCGCGTGTCTCACCCGCCGCTGAAGCCTCGACCGATCGGAGCGCTTGCGCCGGCGGGAAACAGGGAGGGAGGACAACACAGGAGCTGACCGATAGTGGGTTGACGGTTGGCGCAAGAGGACGCCGCGGACGCACGCGCAAAAGTGCGTCGCCTCGCGGACAGGGCGTGCGTCCTCGTCGAGCGGAGCCTCCTGAAGCCAAACGGAGTCCACGGCGATGAACGTGAGCCCGCCGAGACGGATCTCGCGGCCCTCCACCAAAACTCCGCCAGAAACCATGATGATTTGGATTAGAAAAGATCGCAACTCCTCCAACAAATCGCTAAAACACCTGCCCCAAGGTGGGCGCCAACTGTCGTGGTTCTAAGCCTGACAGTAATGTAGGGGGGTAGGTATGGAGAGGCAAGATCTTAGCTATGGAGAAGTTGTAAGCACACGAGATTTACGAGTTCAGGCCCTTCTCGGAGGAAGTAATAGCCCTACGTCTCGGAGCTCGGAGGCGGTCGACTGGATTATGCATGTATGAATTACAGGGGTGTGAACCCTTTACACTGAGGAGGGGGTGGCTTATATAGAGTTCGCCGGACCCCTCCGGCCCTCAGTTGTGCAGGGTTTTAAATACATTAAGGTCGGGCGTTACTGGTAACGTCCCTAATAAAGTGCTATGATGACCATAAAAGCTACTTAATAACTGACTGTTAGCGTGCGGAGTGCCTTTAGGTCTCCTGGCCGTCGAGTGGTTTGGTCTTGGTCGAGTGACTGCTTCTTGGTCGAGTGTCTTCGTGTCTGTCGAGTGGAACACCTCCAAGTCGATTGAAAGGTGATTTCTTCTAGAGATGTCCTTGGGTAGGGCAGTTGGGACAGGTCCATGACCCTACCCTAGGTACATAGCTTCGTCAACCTATGCCAACATAATAGCACCGGAACGCAGGGGAAGCCGGCGGTTTGTGCCGAAGTCCAAGGCGACCTGGTGCGGTATTGTAGCGGTGTCATGGGGAGGAGCGCCCATAGTCAGGCCCCGGGGATGTAGCCATATCGGTGAACCTCGTTAACAAATCTCCGTGTCGTGTTTGTGTGATTGCTTGGTCTTCGAATGATCGACGGTATGCCTCCGATTTATTCTAACAGAAATCACAGTCGATCATTTGCTCGCTCGGGATGTGTGCCACTTCTAACAAAATGATTTTGTTATGCGTGAATACATCACCAACACGTACTACCAATGTTGCGTCATTTAATATATGTGGAGCGTGATGAGACAGCATAATAAATTTGGTACCTAAAGTCCACGAATATTAACTTTTTTTTTGCAAAACATTCATAATTCTATTATTCATCTGCCAACATATTACAATCGTTTTGGATACATCTTGCAAGGAAAGGAGGGGCAGTACCAGTCCACAAGCTACACACGTTCTCACTACTAGCATGTTGCGCACATAAGTGGGCAGCAAAATTAGCCTCACGTCTTACAAAGATCAAATTACAATGTAGCAATTGTGAAGCGATCTCTTGAATCTGATGAAGGATTCCCATAATTTCAGACCGATGATGTTGACGAGCCTCCCAAAGCTGCACCAAATTATGAACGTCAGTTTCGACTGTTACCCGCTGGAAGTTCAAAGTATTTGCAAGATCAACACCATCACGGTATGCGAGCACTTCCACCGACAGAGCATTGGCCACAGAATTGTACCAGCGACTTCTTGCAGCAAGGATTCGACCCATACTATCTCGTGCCACACATCCAGTAGCCCCAGTACCAGTTGTAAGATTAAAACTTCCATCTACATTTATCTTTATAATATTTTCAGGAGGAGGGTTCCACTTAAGTAGTTTCTTCTCATGGTGATCAGTGGGATGAGTGGCACTAGATACCTCCTGTAGCACCTCTGCTACCCATCGGGCAACTTTGCTTGGTGAGAAGTGCTGATCTCCCCTTTTTTTCCTTGTTTCGGCTGGTCCATATGGCATACGCCGCTGTTGTAATAGTCTCACCATCCTTCGCAGAACATACCTTCCCGCTGATGATATCTGATGCTCATGTTTTCGGGTGAAGACGAGGGAGTTTGACGCCCGTTGCCTCATTTACAGCTTTCCATATTGCTTTAATAGATGGACACGATATAATCACATGGAAGATAGACTCATCATTATTTCCACAGAAAAAACATGCCCCAATATGTTCAATATGTCTTCTCTTTAAGATACCCATGGTAGGAATGAACTCATGAAGTACTCTCCATCAGAAATGTTGTATCTTTGGGAGAACTTTGAGTTGCCAACATAGCCTCCACATAGGGTGATCATAACCTCGTGATTCATCAAATGACAACTCATGTCTATAGTTAGGAAACTTAACCATCTTTGATTAACGAGCTAGTCAAGTAAAGACATACTAGGAACACTCTGTTTGTTTATGCATTCACACATGTACTAAGTTTCCGGTTAATACAATTCTAGCAGGAATATAAACATTTTTCATGATATAAGGAAATATAAATAACTACTTTATTATTGCCTCTAGGGCATATTTCCTTCAGTCTCCCACTTGCACTAGAGTAAATAATCTAGATTACATAGTAATGATTTTAACAACTGGAGTCTTGTACGTAAAACAGTGATTGTGTCTTGGAAAAGAATAAGTCCTGATATTAGTATAATGAAATTTCCTAGAATTATTATTATGAAGATTTTGGGTTTCAATAAAAACAAAAACACGGAATAGAATGAAAACCCTCAATATTTTTACATAGTTTCCTAAGAATTAGTGTAATAAAATTTTGACTTTCCAAGAAAGCAATAGTTTTGTACCATGACTTTTCACACAATTAAAAATTTTACAACCATGAAATCCACCATTTACTTCTATTATATCGGGATGAGATTTTCGGTTTTTTATAGATGACACATAGCTTCATGAAACTTGTTTCACGTTATCAAAATCTTGGAAATGATTTAAATCCATTAAACATATTTTTTAAGTTGAAATGATATTTAAAAACTTGGGCAAAACATGAACTTGTGAGAAATATTTTTCTGATTATTTAGTCGCTTGTTAGACTATTTGAATATTAGATGTGTTGTAATGTGAGGGTCAACAAATACCGCATGCATGTGGGGCCGTTGTCAGTTGTCAGATGTCATTCAGGCCATCCACGTTTTTTTAGAAAAGGAGGATGACCCTCGGCCTCTGCATCTGGACGATGCATACGGCCACTTTATTAATTATTCTCACAAGACCTTACAAAGTCATACAACAGTAAGACTAAAGCCGCCGTCTAAGCAACAAACTGTCGCTACACCTATCCAGTTGATGAGGGCGCAGATAGCCTGGGCCTAATACCAAATAGACATCGCAGCCAAGCCTAACATCTAAGACCTGAGACCCCAACCTAGCCACTTGCCGGGTCTGGGGCACATACTGGTCCGGCATGCTCTCAGAGGCCGCCGCCGCCAACTGCCACTGCTCCATCTTCAGAACTGTACTGATGCATCAACCTTGCTCGGTCCAGCTATCGTCGACGCCACCACGGCGCCCAACGGCACCTCCTCCCTGCGCGCAAACAGCCGTACACGCCGCGGTCGCCACTGATACACCTCAGCGCCATGCTGCCACATACCACCAGCCGACACAGCTTGAAGCCCTTGGAGAATTTGCCGTGCGTAGCACCTGCCGATCAGGCATGACCAAGCGTAGCACCTGTCGGTCAGGCATGACTTGACATCTCCACCGAAGCTCCGTGCAAGACGAAGCCGCTCCACCTCCTGCCTCTGACTTCCAGCGGTGCTCCACAAAACGACGCTCCCAAGAGAGAAACGACACCGCAGTGCCGCCATCGTCCGGTCTGGAACACCAGATCCTAGGGTTTCCCCCGGAGCAATACGAGTGGGTCGACAGTAGTCACATGACGATGCCTTCATCAAGGTAACGACGTGGAACACCGCCATCGCCCGCCGTCGGCTTGGTTTTCACCAGCAACTACGTCACCCCGACTCGCAGCTGGTGCCAGATGATGGATCCCGTGATCCGAACACCCAGCCTCAGGCCGACCACCTCTGACGGAAGAGATGACCACCACCGCCGGCTGCACTGGTCAGAACAGATCTGATCGGAGGTGCCGCCGACGAGACCACCAGGCCCTCCACGCCGCCATCGCCCGATCTAAAGGCAGCATGCACGCCGTGCAGCCAAGCCGGCCGCTTTTGATGCAGCCGCCGCCGCCCGAAGGGCCATCCGCAGCGCCCGCAGCCCTGGCCTCCGCCGCGCCAAGCCGTCGCCTTCCGAGGACGGGCCGGCCTCCCGCCGCCTGCCGCCATCCGCCGCGCTGCAGATCTCAGATCGGTCACGGCACCACACGCCTTGGGGTCCTCCCCACCCCGGAGACGCGCGAGAGAGGAGATCCCCCGCCACCGCCGTCGGCCCCTGGGCTTAGCCCGGCGGCGGCGGAGGAAGGGGAGGAGGAAATTTGCGGCGGCGGCGGCTAGGTTTCTAGCCGCCCGAGTCGCCACAGGGGGAGGACGACGCGGGCGGCTAGGTTTCAGGCCATCCACGTTGAATGCATTTATTATTTCTTAGAGATCATTAACAGTGTGCAGAAGGATACATCTCTATACTTCTCTTAAAGACAAATATACATCAAACTAAACTAACAAATACACCCAGACTAATATAGTGATACAGATTCCTATGCTTGTTTAATGGTGAGATATTAGAGGGTGCGTCGCTGAGTGCTCCTACGCATTTTCGTCCCCAGCCCTCCTACTGCACTTGGAAAAAGAACGTTTGGCTGTCCTTAACTTAAGTTCAGGCTTGAGAGGATCTCATATGCTTATTTTGACGAAAAATACATGAACTCAAACAGTGAAACGGAAAAGTGTTTCAAGAGCATCAAGAGGGAAAGCACAACAGCATGCAGTCAACTTTTTTTTTGAGACAAGCATGCAGTCAACTTTTTTTTTGAGACAAGCATGCAGTCAACTGTTCATAAGCCATGCAGAGTTTGCCATCTTTTATATTCTTATATAGTCAGCGTTTTTCTGTTGTATGGATACCGTCTAGGGTGGAGCTGGGGAGCTCCTAACCGGCGCTCTCAGCGCCGGTTTCTCGTATCAGCGCCCGAAGCCGATCCGATTGGGCCGGCCCAGCAACAATCTACAAGGGCGCGAAAAAAGAAAATAAAAAAACATTCTAAATTCGTTCTCAGCAAGTATCGAACTCTCGGCGTTAGGGCATTTCCAGCCGCGCCCCAGGAAGGCCTCGCCAGGCGTTTTTTTTGCGCTGGCGCCGAAAAAACGGCTCAGTCGCGTCCTCAGGAGTCCGATTTTCGCCGGCCTGGGCCGAAAACAGCGCCGGCGGACCCAGGCCGAACCCGGCACGCTGGGAGGCGCCCGGGGGCGCCGGGGCGAACTGTTTTGGTGCGAAAAAGCCGCGGGCCAGCCGCGTTAGGGACACGGCGGCTCGTCTTCCTCCAACTGCCTCGGTTCCCGTGGGGAATCAATGGCAAGGCTGCCGCCGGTCAGCCTTGCCATTGATTCCTCACGGGCGGCGCGTCACGGGACGGCGCGCCGACGCCTCCCCTCCCTCACACGCGTACACACGGGCGCGGAGCGGCTATTAAAGTCGGCGGTCTCTCAGTCGCCTGTGGCCACACCAGACTCGCCCCTCGCCGCCGCCCAGCCCCTCTCTCTCTGTCTCCGTCTTCCTCTCCCGAGCGCCACCAGCAGCCCCTCTCTCTCCCTCTCTACCACCGCCGAGCCTGTCGCCATGGCAGAGCGCTTCCCCGGAGACGAGGCGGCGGCGAACGGCTTCGGCCGCCGTTCGCTCCGCGAACAGGAGTCCTGGCTCCTGTTCCAGGCGAACATCCCGGCGCCGCCGGACTGTTGGGGAACGTAGCAGAAATTCAAAATTTTCCTACGTGTCACCAAGATCTATCTATGGAGAAACCAGCAACGAGGGAGGAGTGGATCTACATACCCTTGTAGATCGCGCGCGGAAGCGTTCAAGAGAACGGGGTTGATGGAGTCGTACTCGTCGTGATCCAAATCACCAATGATCCTAGCGCCGAACGGACGGCACCTCCGCGTTCAACACACGTACGGAGCAGCGACGTCTCCTCCTTCTTGATCCAGCAAGGGGGGAGGAGAGGTTGATGGAGATCCATCAGCACGACGGCGTGGTGGTGGAAGTAGCGGGATTCCAACAGGGCTTCGCCAAGCGCTGCGGGAGGAGGGAGATGTGTCACGGGAGGGAGAGGGAGGCGCCAGGGCTTAGGTGTAGCTGCCCTCCCTTCCCCCCACTATATATAGGGCCAAGGGAGAGGGGGGGCAGCCTTGGCCCTTCCTCCAAGGAAGGGTGCGGCCAGGGAGGAGTCCATCCTCCCCAAGGCACCTAGGAGGTGCCTTCCCCCTTTAGGACTCTTCCTTTCCCTTATCTCTTGGCGCATGGGCCTCTTGGGGCTGGTGTCCTTGGCCCATATAGGCCAAGGCGCACACCCCTACAGCCCATGTGGCCCCCCGGGGCAGGTGGACCCCCTTGGTGGACCCCCGGACCCCTTTCGGCACTCCCGGTACAATACCGATAATGCGCGAAACTTTTCCGGCGACCAAAACAAGACTTCCCATATATAAATCTTTACCTCCGGACCATTCCGGAACTCCTCGTGACGTCAGGGATCTCATCCGGGACTCCGAACAACTTTCGGGTTACTGCATACTAATATCTCTATAACCCTAGCGTCATCGAACCTTAAGTGTGTAGACCCTACGGGTTCAGGAACCATGCAGACATGGCCGAGACGTTCTCCGGTCAATAACCAACAGCGGGATCTGGATACCCATGTTGGCTCCCACATGTTCCACGATGATCTCATCGGATGAACCACGATGTCAAGGACTTAATCAATCCCGTATGCAATTCCCTTTGTCTATCGATACGATACTTGCCCGAGATTCGATCGTTGGTATCCCGATACCTTGTTCAATCTCGTTACCGGCAAGTCTCTTTACTTGTTCCATAACACGTCATCCTGTGATCAACTCCTTGATCACATTGTGCACATTATGATGATGTCCTACCGAGTGGGCCCAGAGATACCTCTCCGTTTACACGGAGTGACAAATTGTTGGGGAACGTAGCAGAAAACAAAATTTTTCCTACGGTTTCACCAAGATCCATCTAGGAGTTCATCTAGCAACGAGTGATTAGATGCATCTACGTACCTTGTAGATCGCGAGCTGAAGCGTTCAAAGAACGGGGATGATGTAGTCGAACATGACGTGATTCAAATCACCGATGATCTTAGCACCGAACGGACGGTGCCTCCGCGTTCAACACACGTACGGAACGGATGACGTCTCCTCCTTTCTTGATCCAGCAAGGGGGAAGAGAGGTTGACGAAGATCCAGCAGCACGATGGCGTGGTGGTGGATGCAGGGCGTTACAGTAGCAGGGCTTCGCCTATACTGCGAGAGAGAGATGTAACGGGGAGAGAGGAAGCACCAAAGGCTGAGGTATGAAATCCCTCCTCTCCCCCAGTATATATAGGAGGGCCAAGGGGGGGTGGTGCGCAGCCTAGGAGATCCAATCTCCTAGGTGCGGCGGCCAGGGGAGGGTTTCCCTCCCCCCCAAGGCACCTCGGGGTGCCTTCCACCACTTGGACTCCTCCGTGGTGGAAACCCTAGGCGCATGGGCCTAGTAGGGCTGGTGCCCTTGGCCCATATAGGCCAAGGCGCACCCCCTACAGCCCATGTGGCCCCCCGGGACAGGTGGCCCCACCCGGTGGGCCCCCGGGACCCCTCCGGTGGTCCCGGTACAATACCGATAACCCCGAAACTTGTCCCGATGGCCGAAACAACACTTCCTATATATAATTCTTTACCTCCGGACCATTCCGGAACTCCTCGTGACGTCCGGGATCTCATCTGGGACTCCGAACAACATTCGGATTACTGCATATACATATCTTCATAACCCTAGCGTCACCGAACCTTAAGTGTGTAGACCCTACGGGTTCGGGAGACAAGCAGACATGACCGAGACGACTCTCCGGTCAATAACCAACAGCGGGATCTGGATACCCATGATGGCTCCCACATGCTCCACGATGATCTCATCGGATGAACCACGATGTCGAGGATTAATCAACCCCGTATACAATTCCCTTTGTCAATCGGTATGTTACTTGCCCGAGACTCGATCGTCAGTATCCCAATACCTTGTTCAATCTCGTTACCGGCAAGTCACTTTACTCGTACCGTAATGCATGATCCCGTGACCAACCACTTGGTCACCTTGAGCTCATAATGATGATGCATTACCGAGTGGGCCCAGTGATACCTCTCCGTTATATGGAGTGACAAATCCCAGTCTCGATCCGTGTCAACCCAACAAACACTTTCGGAGATACCTGTAATGCACCTTTATAGTCACCCAGTTACGTTGTGACGTTTGATACACCCAAAGCATTCCTACGGTATCCGGGAGTTACACGATCTCATGGTCAAAGGAAAAGATACTTGACATTGGAAAAGCTCTAGCAAACGAACTACACGATCTTTGTGCTATGCTTAGGATTGGGTCTTGTCCATCACATCATTCTCCTAATGATGTGATCCCGTTATCAATGACATCCAATGTCCATAGCCAGGAAACCATGACTATCTGTTGATCAACGAGCTAGTCAACTAGAGGCTTACTAGGGACATATTATGGTCTATGTATTCACACGTGTATTACGATTTCCGGATAATACAGTTATAGCATGAATAAAGACAATTATCATGAACAAAGAAATATAATAATAATGCTTTTATTATTGCCTCTAGGGCATATTTCCAACAAGTCTCCCACTTGCACTAGAGTCAATAATCTAGTTACATTGTGATGAATCGAAAACACCCATGGAATTCTGGTGTTGATCATGTTTTGCCCTAGGGAGAGGTTTAGTCAACGGATCTGCTATATTCAGGTCCGTATGTACTTTACAATCTCTATGTCTCCATCTTGAACATTTTCACGAATGGAGTTGAAGCGACGCTTGATGTGCCTTGTCTTCTTGTGAAACCTGGGCTCCTTGGCAAGTGCAATAGCTCCAGTGTTGTCACAAAAGAGTTTGATTGGCCCCGACGCATTGGGTATGACTCCTAGGTCGGTGATGAACTCCTTCACCCATATAGCTTCATGTGCTGCCTCCGAGGCTGCCATGTACTCCGCTTCACATGTAGATCCCGCCACGACGCTCTGTTTGCAGCTGCACCAGCTCACTGCTCCACCATTCAACATATACACGTATCCGGTTTGTGACTTAGAGTCATCCAGATCTGTGTCGAAGCTAGCGTCGACGTAACCCTTTACGACGAGCTCTTCGTCACCTCCATAAACGAGAAACATGTCCTTTGTCCTTTTCAGGTACTTCAGGATATTCTTGACCGCTGTCCAGTGTTCCTTGCCGGGATTACTTTGGTACCTTCCTACCAAACTTACGGCAAGGTTTACATCAGGTCTGGTACACAGCATGGCATACATAATAGAACCTATGGCTGAGGCATAGGGGATGATACTCATCTCTTCTATCTCTTCTGCCGTGGTCGGGCATTGAGCTGAGCTCAATCTCACACCTTGCAAAACAGGCAAGAACCCTTTCTTGGACTGATCCATTTTGAACTTCTTCAAAATCTTATCAAGGTATGTGCTTTGTGAAAGACCTATGAGGCGTCTTGATCTATCTCTATAGATCTTGATGCCTAATATATAAGCAGCTTCTCCAAGGTCCTTCATTGAAAAACTCTTATTCAAGTAGGCCTTGATGCTGTCCAAGAGTTCTATATCATTTCCCATCAAAAGTATGTCATCTACATATAATATGAGAAATGCTACAGAGCTCCCACTCACTTTCTTGTAAACGCAGGCTTCTCCATAAGTCTGTGTAAACCCAAACGCTTTGATCATCTCATCAAAGCGAATGTTCCAACTCCGAGATGCTTGCACCAGCCCATAAATCGAGCGTTGGAGCTTGCACACCTTGTCAGCATTCTTAGGATCGACAAAACCTTCCGGCTGCATCATATACAATTCTTCCTTAAGGAAACCATTAAGGAATGCCGTTTTGACGTCCATTTGCCATATCTCATAATCGTAGAATGCGGCAATTGCTAACATGATTCGGACGGACTTTAGCTTCGCTACCGGTGAGAAAGTCTCATCGTAGTCAATCCTTGAACTTGTCGATAACCCTTAGCGACAAGCCGAGCTTTATAGATGGTCACATTACCATCCGCGTCTGTCTTCTTCTTAGATCCATTTATTTTCTATGGCTCGCCGTTCAACGGGCAAGTCAGTCAAAGTCCATACTTTGTTTTCATACATGGATCCTATCTCGGATTTCATGGCTTCTAGCCATTTGTCGGAATCCGGGCCTGCCATCGCTTCTTCATAGTTCGAAGGTTCACTGTTGTCTAACAACATGATTTCCAAGACAGGGTTGCCGTACCACTCTGGTGCGGAACGTGTCCTTGTGGACCTTCGAATTTCAGTAGGAGCTTGATCAGAAGTATCTTGATCATCATCAATAACTTCCTCTCTAGTCAGTGCAGGCGCCTCAGGAACATTTTCTTGAGTTGCGCCATTTTCCGGTTCAAGAGGTAATACTTCATCAAGTTCTACTTTCCTCCCACTTACTTCTTTCGAGAGAAACTCTTTCTCCAGAAAGGATCCATTCTTGGCAACAAAGATCTTGCCTTCGGATCTGAGGTAGAAGATATACCCAATGGTTTCTTTAGGGTATCCTATGAAGACGCATTTTTCCGATTTGGGTTCGAGCTTTTCAGGTTGAAGTTTCCTGACATAAGCATCGCATCCCCAAACTTTTAGTAACGACAGCTTAGGTTTCTTCCCAAACCATAATTCAAACGGTGTCGTCTCAATGGATTTCGACGGAGCCCTATTTAAAGTGAATGCGGCAGTCTCTAAAGCATAGCCCCAAAAAGATAACGGTAAATCGGTAAGAGACATCATAGATCGCACCATATCTAATAGAGTGCGATTACGACGTTCGGACACACCATTACGCTGAGGTGTTCCAGGCGGCGTGAGTTGTGAAACTATTCCACATTTTCTTAAGTGTGTGCCAAATTCGTGACTCAAGTATTCTCCTCCACGATCTGATCGTAGAAACTTGATTTTCCTGTCACGTTGATTCTCAACTTCACTCTGAAATTCTTTGAACTTTTCGAAGGTTTCAGACTTGTGTTTCATTAAGTAGACATACCCATATCTACTTAAATCATCAGTGAGGGTGAGAACATAACGATAGCCACCGCGAGCCTCAACACTCATTGGACCGCACACATCAGTATGTATGATTTCCAATAAGTTGGTTGCTCGCTCCATTGTTCCTGCGAACGGAGTCTTGGTCATTTTACCCATGAGGCATGGTTCGCACGTGTCAAATGATTCATAATCAAGAGACTCTAAAAGTCCATCTGCATGGAGCTTCTTCATGCGTTTGATACCTATGTGACCAAGGCGGCAGTGCCACAAGTATGTGGGACTATCGTTATCAACTTTACATCTTTTGGTATTCACACTATGAATATGTGTAATATTACGTTCGAGATTCATTAAGAATAAACCATTGACCATCGGAGCATGACCATAAAACATATCTCTCATATAAATAGAACAACCATTATTCTCAGATTTAAATGAGTAGCCATCTCGTATTAAACGAGATCCCGATACAATGTTCATGCTCAAACTTGGCACGAAATAACAATTATTGAGGTTTATAACTAATCCCGTAGGTAAATGTAGAGGTAGCGTGCCGACGGCGATCACATCGACCTTGGAACCATTCCCGACGCGCATCGTCACCTCGTCCTTTACCAGTCTCTGTTTATTCTGCAGCTCCTGGTGTGAGTTACAAATATGAGCAACGGCACCGGTATCAAATACCCAGGAGTTACTACGAGTACTGTTAAGGTACACATCAATTACATGTATATCACATATACCTTTTGTTTTGCCGGCCTTCTTGTCCGCTAAGTATTTGGGGCAGTTCCGCTTCCAGTGACCCTTCCCTTTGCAATAAAAGCACTCCGTCTCAGGCTTGGGTCCATACTTTGACTTCTTCTTCCCAGCAGCTTGCTTGCCGGGCGCAGCAACTTCCTTGCCGTCCTTCTCAAAGTTCTTTTTACCCTTGCCCTTCTTGAACTTAGTGGTTTTATTGACCATCAACACTTGATGTTCCTTCTTGACTTCTACCTCTGCTGATTTCAGCATTGCAAATACTTCAGGAATGGTCTTTTCCATCCCCTGCATATTGAAGTTCATCACAAAGCTCTTGTAGCTTGGTGGAAGCGACTGGAGGATTCTGTCAATGACCGCATCATCCGGGAGATTAACTCCCAGCTGAGTCAAGCGGTTATGTAACCCAGACATAGTGAGTATGTGCTCACTGACAGAACTATTTTCCTCCATCTTACAGCTGAAGAACTTATCGGAGACTTCATATCTCTCGATCCGGGCATGAGCTTGATAAACCATTTTTAGCTCTTCGAACATCTCATATGCTCCATGTCTCTCAAAACGCTTTTGGAGCCCCGGTTCTAAGCTGTAAAGCATGCCGCACTGAACGAGGGAGTAGTCATCAGTACGTGTCTGCCAAGCGTTCATAGCGTCTTGGTTCTGTGGGACGGGTGGATCACCTAGCGGTGCTTGTAGGACATAATCTTTCTTGGGAGCTATGAGGATGATCCTCAGGTTCCGGACCCAGTCCGTATAGTTGCTGCCATCGTCTTTCAGCTTGGTTTTCTCTAGGAACGTGTTGAAATTGAATACAACGTTGGCCATTTGATCTACAGGACATATTGTAAAGATTTTAGACTAAGTTCATGATAATTAAGTTCATCTAATCAAATTATTAATGAACTCCCACTTAGATAGACATCCCTCTCTAGTCATCTAAGTATAACATGATCCGAGTTGGCTAGGCCGTGTCCGATCATCACGTGACACGGACTAGTCAACGTCGGTGAACATCTTCATGTTGATCGTATCTTCTATACGACTCATGCTCGACCTTTCGGTCTTCCGTGTTCCGAGGCCATGTCTATACACATGCTAGGCTCGTCAAGTCAACCTAAGTGTATTGCGTGTGTAAATCTGGCTTACACCCGTTGTATTCACGTTGGAATCTATCACACCCGATCATCACGTGGTGCTTCGAAACAACGAACTGACGCAACGGTGCACAGTTAGGGGGAACACTTCTTGAAATTATTATATTATGAGGGCTTATTTACTACCGTCGTTCTAAGTAAACAAGATGTAAAAACATGATAAACATCACATGCAATCAAATAATAATAGTGACATGATATGGCCAATATCACATAGCTCCTTTGATCTCCATCTTGGGTCCATGATCATCCTGTCACCGTCATACTCATCGACATGTAAGTTGTGATTCGTATTACAATAGCATGAACATCTCATACATCACATATAGATCATTCATCATTCATCACAACTTTGGCCATATCACATCACATAGCATACCCTGCAAAAACAAGTTAGACGTTCTCTAATTGTTGTTTGCATGTTTTACGTGGCTGCTATGGGTTTCTAGCAAGAACGTTTCTTACCTACGCAAAGACCACAACGTGATATGCCAATTGCTATTTACCCTTCATAAGGACCCTTTTCATCGAATCCGATCCGACTAAAGTAGGAGAGACAGACACCCGCTAGCCACCTTATGCAACTAGTGCATGTCAGTCGGTGGAACCTGTCTCACGTAAGAGTACGTGTAAGGTCGGTCCGGGCCGCTTCATCCCACGATGCCGCCGAATCAAGATAAGACTAGTAACGGCAAGCATATTGAACAAAATCAACGCCCACAACTACTTTGTGTTCTACTCGTGCAAGAGAACTACGCATAGACCTAGCTCATGATGCCACTGTTGGGGAACGTAGCAGAAAACAAAAATTTTCCTACGGTTTCACCAAGATCCATCTAGGAGTTCATCTAGCAACGAGTGATTAGATGCATCTACGTACCTTGTAGATCGCGAGCGGAAGCGTTCAAAGAACGGGGATGATGTAGTCGAACACGACGTGATTCAAATCACCGATGATCTTAGCACCGAACGGACGGTGCCTCCGCGTTCAACACACGTACGGAACGGATGAAGTCTCCTCCTTTCTTGATCCAGCAAGGGGGAAGAGAGGTTGATGAAGATCCAGCAGCACGACGGCGTGGTGGTGGATGCAGGGCGTCACAGTAGCAGGGCTTCGCCTATACTGCGAGAGAGAGACGTAACGGGGAGAGAGGAAAGCACCAAAGGCTGAGGTATGAAATCCCTCCTCTCCCCCACTATATATAGGAGGGCCAAGGGGGGGTGGTGCGCAGCCTAGGAGATCCAATCTCCTAGGTGCGGCGGCCAGGGGAGGGTTTCCCTCCCCCCCAAGGCACCTCGGGGTGCCTTCCACCACTTGGACTCCTCCGTGGTGGAAACCCTAGGCGCATGGGCCTAGTAGGGCTGGTGCCCTTGGCCCATATAGGCCAAGGCGCACCCCCTACAGCCCATGTGGCCCCCCGGGACAGGTGGCCCCACCCGGTGGGCCCCCGGGACCCCTCCGGTGGTCCCGGTACAATACCGATAACCCCGAAACTTGTCCCGATGGCCGAAACAACACTTCCTATATATAATTCTTTACCTCCGGACCATTCCGGAACTCCTCGTGACGTCCGGGATCTCATCTGGGACTCCGAACAACATTCGGATTACTGCATATACATATCTTCATAACCCTAGCGTCACCGAACCTTAAGTGTGTAGACCCTACGGGTTCGGGAGACAAGCAGACATGACCGAGACGACTCTCCGGTCAATAACCAACAGCGGGATCTGGATACCCATGATGGCTCCCACATGCTCCACGATGATCTCATCGGATGAACCACGATGTCGAGGATTAATCAACCCCGTATACAATTCCCTTTGTCAATCGGTATGTTACTTGCCCGAGACTCGATCGTCAGTATCCCAATACCTTGTTCAATCTCGTTACCGGCAAGTCACTTTACTCGTACCGTAATGCATGATCCCGTGACCAACCACTTGGTCACCTTGAGCTCATAATGATGATGCATTACCGAGTGGGCCCAGTGATACCTCTCCGTTATATGGAGTGACAAATCCCAGTCTCGATCCGTGTCAACCCAACAAACACTTTCGGAGATACCTGTAATGCACCTTTATAGTCACCCAGTTACGTTGTGACGTTTGATACACCCAAAGCATTCCTACGGTATCCGGGAGTTGCACAATCTCATGGTCTAAGGAAATGATACTTGACATTAGAAAAGCTTTAGCATACGAACTACATGATCTTGTGCTAGGCTTAGGTTTGGGTCTTGTCCATCACATCATTCTCCTAATGATGTGATCCCGTTATCAATGACATCCAATGTCCATGGTCAGGAAACCGTAACCATCTATTGATCAACGAGCTAGTCAACTAGAGGCTTACTAGGGACATGGTGTCGTCTATGTATCCACACATGTATCTGAGTTTCCTATCAATACAATTCTAGCATGGATAATAAACGATTATCATGAACAAGGAAATATAATAATAACTAATTTATTATTGCCTCTAGGGCATATTTCCAACAGTCTCCCACTTGCACTAGAGTCAATAATCCAGTTCACATCGCTATGTGATTAACACTCAAGGTCACATCCCCATGTGATTAACACCCAAAGAGTTTACTAGAGTCAATAATCTAGTTCACATTACCATGTGATTAACACTCGATGAGTTATGGGTTTGATCATGTTATGCTTGTGAGAGATGTTATAGTCAACGGGTCTGAATCTTTCAGATCCGTGTGTGCTTTACAAATATCTATGTCATCTTCTAGATGCAGCTACCACGTTCTATTTGGAGCTATTCCAAATAACTGTTCTACTGTACGAATCCAGTTTACTACTCAGAATAATCTGGATTAGTGTCAAAGTTTGCATCGGTGTAACCCTTTACGATGAACTCTTTTACCACCTCCATAATCGAGAAAATTCCTTAGTCCACTAGTTACTAAGGATAACTTTGACCGCTGTCTGTGATCCATTCTTGGATCACTCTTGTACCCCTTGACTGACTCATGGCAAGGCACACTTCAGGTGCGGTGCACAGTATAGCATACTATAGAGCCTACGTCTAAAGCATAGGGGACGACCTTCGTCCTTTCTCTCTATTCTGCCGCGGTCAGGTTTCGAGTCTTACTCAATGTTCACACCTTATAATACAGCCAAGAACTCCTTCTTTGCCGATCCATTTTGAACTCCTTCAAAATCTTGTCACGGTATGTATTCATTTGAAAGTACTATTAAGCATTTTGATCTATCCTTATAGATCTTAATGCTCAATACTCAAGTAGCCTAATCCAGGTTTTCCATTGAAAAACACTTTTCAAATAACTCTGTATGCTTTCCAGAAATTCTACATCATTTCTGATCAACAATATGTCAACAACATATACTCATCAGAAATTCTATAGCGCTCCCACTCACTTCTTTGGAAATACAAGTTTCTCATAAACTTTGTATACACCAAAATCTTTGATCATCTCATCAAAGCATACATTCCAACTCCGAGATGCTTACTCCAGTCCTTAGAAGGATTGCTGGAGCTTTGCATACTTATTAGCATCTTTCAGGATTGACAAAACCTTCCAGTTGTATCACATACAACCTTTCCTCAAGAAAATCATCGAGGAAACAATGTTTTGACATCCTATCTGCAAGATTTCATAAATAATGCAGTAATCGCTAATATAATTCCAACAGACTTTTAGCATCGCTACGTGTGAGAAAGTCTCATCGTAGTCAACTCCTTGAACTTGTCGGGAAACATCTTAACGACAAGTCGAGCTTTCTCAATGGTGACACTTACCATCATTGTCTGTCTTCCTTTTAAAATCCATATGTACCTAATAGCCTTACGACCATCAAGTAGTTCTCCCAAAGTCTACACTTTGTTTTCATATATGGATCCTCTCTCGTATTATATGGCCTCAAGCCATTTTGGAATCCAGGCCCACCATCGCTTCTCCATAGCTCGTAGGTTCATTGTTATCTAGCAACATGACTTCCAAGATAGGATTACGTACCACCCTGAAGTAGTACGCATCCTTGTTATCCCACGAGGTTTGGTAGTGACTTGATCTGAAGTTTGATGATCACTATCATAAGCTTCCACTTCAATTGGTGTAGGTGCCACAAGAACAACTCCCTGTGCCCTGCCACACACTAGTTGAAGAGACGGTTCAATAACCTCATCAAGTCTCCACCATCCTCCCACTCAATTCTTTTGAAAGAAACTTTTCCTCGAGAAAGGACCCGATTCTAGAAACAATCCCTTATTGCTTTCGAATCTGAGACAGGAGGTATACCCAACTGTCTTGGGTGTCCTATGAAGATGCATTTATCCGCTTAGGGTTCGAGCTTATCAGCCTAAAACTTTTCCACACAAGCGTCGCAGCCCCAAACTTTTAAGAAATGACAGCTTAGGTTTCTCTAAACCATAGTTCATACGGTGTCATCTCATCGGAATTACGCGGTGCTCAATTTAAAGTGAATGTGGTTGTCTCTAATGCCTAACCCATAAACTATCGTGGTAATTCGATAAGAGACATCATGGTATGCATCATATCCAATAGGGTGCAGTTATGATGTTCGGACACACCATCACACTATGGTGTTCCAGGCTGTATTAGTTGTGAAACAATTTCCACAATGTCTTAATTCTGTGCCAAACTCGTAATTCAGATATTCATCTCTATGATCATATCATAGATATTCTTGTCACGACGATCTTTCAACTTCACCCTGAAATTACTTGAACCTTTCAATAATTCAGACTCGTGATTCATCAAGTAAATATACTCAACATCTACTCAAATCATCTGTGAAGTAAGAACATAACGATATCCACTACACGCATCAGCACTCATTGGACTGCACACATCAAAATGTATTACTTCCAACAAGTTGCTTTCTAGTTTCATTTTACTGAAAATGAGGCTTTCAGTCATCTTGCCCATGTGGTATGATTTGCATGTCTCAAGTGATTCAAAATCAAGTGAGTCCAAACGGTCCATTTGCATGGAGTTTCTTCATGCATATACACCAATAGACATGGTTCGCATGTCTCAAACCTTTTAAAACAAGTGAGCCCAAAGATCCATCAACATGGAGCTTCTTCATGCGTTTTATACCGATATGACTTACGTGGCAGTGCCACAAGTAGGTGGTACTATCATTACTATCTTTTGGCATGAACATGTGTATCACTACGATCGAGATTCAATAAACCATTCATTTCAGGTGTAAGACCATTGAAGGTATTATTCAAATAAACAGAGTAACCATTATTCTCTTTAAATGAATAACTGTATTGCGATAGACATAATCCAATCATGTCTATGCTCAATGCAAACACCAATCTCGATGGTAGAGGGAGCGTACGATATTTGATCAACCTTGGAAATACTTCCAACACATATCGTCATCTCACCTTTAGCTAGTCTCCGTTTATTCCGTAGCTTTTATTTCGAGTTACTAACACTTAGCAACCGAACCGGTATCTAATACCCTGGTGCTACTAGGAGTACTAGTAAAGTACACATTAACACAATGTATATCCAATATACTTCTATCGACCTTGCCAGCCTTCTCATCTACCAAGTATCTAGGGTAATTCTGCTCCAGTGGCTGTTCCCCTTATTACAGAAGCACTTAATCTCGGGTTTGGGTTCAACCTTGGGTTTCTTCACTAGAGCAGCAGCTGATTTGCCGTTTCATGAAGTATCCCTTCTTGCCCTTTCCCTTCTTGAAACTAGTGGTTTCACCAACCATCAACAGTTGATGCTCCTTCTTGATTTCTACTTTTGTGGTGTCAAACATCGTGAATATCTCAAGGATCATCATATATGTCCCTGATATATTATAGTTCATCACGAAGCTCTAGCAGCTTGGTGGTAATGACTTCGGAGAAACATCACTATCTCATCTGGAAGATCAACTCCCACTCGATTCAAATGATTGTTGTACTCAGACAATCTGAGCACAAGCTCAACAATTGAGCTTTTCTCCCTTAGTTTGCAGGCTAAGAAAATCGTCAGAGGTCTTATACCTCTTGACGTGGGCACGAGCCTGAAATCCCAATTTCAGTCCTTGGAACATCTCATATGTTCTGCGATGTTTCAAAAATGTCTTTGGTGCCTCAATTCTAAACCATTTAGCATTATGCACTGAACTATCATGTAGTCATCAAAACGTGTATGTCAGATGTTCGCAACATCCACAGACGACGTTCGAGGTTCAGCACACTGAGTGGTGCATTAAGGACATAATCCTTCTATGAAGCAATGAGGACAAACCTCAGTTTACGGACCTAGTCCGCATAATTACTACTACCAACTTTCAACTAAATTTTCTCTAGGAACATAACTAAACAGTAGAACTGAAGCGCGAGCTACGACACAATTTGCGAAGACCTTTTGACTATGTTCAGGATAATTAAGTTCATCTTATGAACTCCCACTCAGATAGACATCCCTCTAGTCATCTAAGTGATTACATGATCCGAGTCAACTAGGCCGTGTCCGATCATCACGTGAGACGGACTAGTCAACATCGGTGAACATCTTCATGTTGATCGTATCTTCTATACGACTCATGCTCGACCTTTCGGTCTCTTGTGTTCCGAGGCCATGTCTGTACATGCTAGGCTCGTCAAGTTAACCTAAGTGTTTCGCATGTGTTTCGAGGCCATGTCTGTACATGCTAGGCTCGTCAACACCCGTTGTATTCGAACGTAAGAATCTATCACACCCGATCATCACGTGGTGCTCCAAAACGACGAACTTTCGCAACGGTGCACAGTTAGGGGGAACACCTTCTTGAAATTTTAGTGAGGGATCATCTTATTTACTACCGTCGTTCTAAGCAAACTAGATGCATAAACATGATAAACATCAACGCAATCAAATAGTGACATCATATGGCCATCATCACTTTGCTCCTCTTGATCTCCATCTTCGGGGCTCCATGATCATCATCGTCACCGGCATGACACCATGATCTCCATCATCATGATCTCTATCATCGTGTCTTCATGAAGTTGTCTCGTCAACTATTACTTCTACTACTACAGCTAACGGTTAGCAATAAAGTAAAGTAATTACATGACGTTTATGTTGACACGCAGGTCATAAATAAATTAAGACAACTCCTATGGCTCCTGCCGGTTGTCATACTCATCGACATGCAAGTCGTGATTCCTATTACAAGAACATGATCAATCTCATACATCACATATATCATTCATCACATCCTTTTGGCCATATCACATCACATAGCATACCCTGCAAAAACAAGTTAGACGTCCTCTAATTATTGTTTGCATGTTTTAGGTGGCTGCTATGGGTTTCTAGCAAGAACGTTTCTTACCTACGCAAAAACCACAACGTGATATGCCAATTGCTATTTACCCTTCATAAGGACCCTTTTCATCGAATCCGATCCGACTAAAGTGGGAGAGACAGACACCCGCTAGCCACCTTATGCAACTAGTGCATGTCAGTCGGTGGAACCAGTCTCACGTAAGAGTACGTGTAAGGTCGGTCCGGGCCGCTTCATCCCACGATGCCGCCGAATCAAGATTGGACTAGTAACGGTAAGCATATTGAACAAAATCAACGCCCACAACTACTTTGTGTTCTACTCGTGCATAGAAACTACGCATAGACCTAGCTCATGATGCCACTGTTGGGGAACGTAGCAGAAATTCAAAATTTTCCTACGTGTCACCAAGATCTATCTATGAGAAACCAGCAACGAGGGAGGAGTGGATCTACATACCCTTGTAGACCGCGCGCGGAAGCGTTCAAGAGAACGGGGTTGATGGAGTCGTACTCGTCGTGATCCAAATCACCGATGATCCTAGTACGGAGCAGCGACATCTCCTCCTTCTTGATCCAGCAAGGGGGGAGGAGAGGTTGATGGAGATCCAGCAGCACGACGGCGTGGTGGTGGAAGTAGCGGGATTCCAACAGGGCTTCGCCAAGCGCTGCGGGAGGAGGGAGGCGCCAGGGCTTAGGTGTAGCTGCCCTCCCTTCCCCCCACTATATATAGGGCCAAGGGAGAGGGGGGGCGCAGCCTTGGCCCTTCCTCCAAGGAAGGGTGCGGCCAGGGAGGAGTCCATCCTCCCCAAGGCACCTATGAGGTGCCTTCCCCCTTTAGGACTCTTCCTTTCCCTTATATCTTGGCGCATGGGCCTCTTGGGGCTGGTGTCCTTGGCCCATATAGGCCAAGGCGCACACCCCTACAGCCCATGTGGCCCCCCGGGGCAGGTGGACCCCCGGACCCCTTTCGGCACTCCTGGTACAATACCGATAATGCGCGAAACTTTTCCGGTGACCAAAACAAGACTTCCCATATATAAATCTTTACCTCCGGACCATTCCGGAACTCCTCGTGACGTCCGGGATCTCATCCGGGACTCCGAACAACTTTCGGGTTACCGCATACTAATATCTCTATAACCCTAGCGTCACCGAACCTTAAGTGTGTAGACCCTACGGGTTCGGGAACCATGCAGACATGACCGAGACATTCTCCGGTCAATAACCAACAGCGGGATCTGGATACCCATGTTGGCTCCCACATGTTCCACGATGATCTCATCGGATGAACCACGATGTCAAGGACTTAATCAATCCCGTATGCAATTCCCTTTGTCTATCGGTACGATACTTGCCCGAGATTCGATCGTTGGTATCCCGATACCTTGTTCAATCTCGTTACCGGCAAGTCTCTTTACTCGTTCCGTAACACATCATCCTGTGATCAACTCCTTGATCACATTGTGCACATTATGATGATGTCCTACCGAGTGGGCCCAGAGATACCTCTCTATTTACACGGAGTGACAAATCCCAGTCTCGATTCGTGCCAACCCAACAGACACTTTCGGAGATACCTGTAGTGTACCTTTATAGCCACCCAGTTACGTTGTGACGTTTGGCATACCCAAAGCATTCCTACGGTATCCGGGAGTTGCACAATCTCATGGTCTAAGGAAATGATACTTGACATTAGAAAAGCTTTAGCATACGAACTACATGATCTTGTGCTAGGCTTAGGTTTGGGTCTTGTCCATCACATCATTCTCATAATGATGTGATCCCGTTATCAATGACATCCAATGTCCATGGTCAGGAAACCGTAACCATCTATTGATCAACGAGCTAGTCAACTAGAGGCTTACTAGGGACATGGTGTCGTCTATGTATCCACACATGTATCTGAGTTTCCTATCAATACAATTCTAGCATGCATAATAAACGATTATCATGAACAAGGAAATATAATAATAACTAATTTATTATTGCCTCTAGGGCATATTTCCAACACGGACATGCGCGCCGGGCCGACGGGGTGGCGGCTCAGCGATGGGGGAGTGCCCGTTCCCCCGTTACCCGACGTCGTGGTGAAGCCCAGGTACTTCGCCGAGGAGGTCGAGGTCGCGCGCGCCTCCCTGACCGACGACGAGCGCTCCCTCCCCCAGTACGCCGCCGGCGATCACGCGGCTTGGGCGGCGTACTTCCAGCGCTGCCAGCAGCAGCGCCTGGCCTCCACCAACGACACGCCGGTGGTCGGTGGCGTGAAGAACAGCGAGGGGCGCTACCTGTGGTGGGGCGTCCCCGGCCGCATGCTGGATGGCGTGCTGGCGTACCTTGACGGCGGCAACAACCCGCCGTTGACCTATCCTGCGACGGGGGCCGCCCCGTCGCAACACCGACGCGCATGGGCGCCAAGGAGGTTCGCCTCCTCCTCGTCTTCCTCCTCTCACTCATCTTCCCACTCCTCCGGTTCTCCGGCGCTTCTCGGCGTCAAGGCCGAACCCGCGGCGGAGACGCCAATCGGTCGGCGCACTCGCAGCGTCGGCATCGTCATCAACGAGGGCGGCCGGCGCGCCTCCTCCTCGTTGGCTCCTCCGCGCTTCGTCAAGCCAAAGATGGAGCCGGGGCTGGCGCCGGTGAAGACGGAGCCGGGGCTGGCGCCGGTGAAGACGGAGCCGGGGCTGGCGCCGGTGAAGGCGGAGTTCGACGACGATGACGCGACCCTAGAATGGGCGCGCCAGGACTCCATTGCGATGGAGAAGGCGCGTCGGGAGAAGGAGAAGGAGCGCCAGCGCGCCGCCCTGCGCCGCTTTGAGGAGCGCCGACGCGGCCGCGATGAAGACGGGGTCGTGGTCTTATGCAACAGCGACAACGACGACGACGCGCCGCCGCCAGTCCGCCATGGCGACGCCGGGCAGGGGTCCAGCAGGGGCGCCCGCGTCAAGGAGGAGAAGGCCGACGACGACGGCGGCGGCGACGACTTCAGGCCCTTTCTTTTTTAGATTAGGTTAATGTAATGAAAATGCGTGAATTTCACCGAAATTTGCCATGTTTGGCCGAAATTTAACTAGTTTTTATCATAACTTTGCCGAACAGTCCTTCTTTTTTTATTTTAATACGCGCCTGGGGGCGGCCCTGGGGGCTGACGGCTGGGGACCGACTCGCCCCCAGGGCCATTTTTTGCGCCGGCTCACCCCCAGGCGGCGCTTTTAGACGCCCCCTGGGGGGCCAACGGCTCGAGATGCCCTTAGAATAGCGAACAAGAATGCTAACCACCTGAGCTTCTTTGCACTACTGACCAAATACAGGCAAAGGACTTTAAGTACACTATACTGTATCGTTTTGATTTTTATTGTTTTTTCAAAACATTTGGGAAAAAGTTCATAAATTACAGAACAGTTCATTTGTTTTGAAACAAATTAATCGATTTTGAAAAAATGTTCACGGTTTTGAGAAAAAAATCTATCGATTTTGAAATAGGTTCATCGTTTGAAAAAATAGTTCACGAATCTGGAGAAAAAGTTCACAGATTTGAAAAGCGTTCATCAAAATTCAAAAAAGGTTCATCGATTTTGAAAAAAGTTCATCGATTTTGAAAAAAAGTTCATCGACATTGAAAAAAGTTCATCGAAATTCGAAAATAGTTCATCAAATTTGAAAAATAGTTCATCGAATTTAAAAAAGTTCATCAAAAAATTTAAAAAATTTATGAATTTTAGAAAAAGTTCATCGATTTAAACAAAACGTTCATCTACTTGCGAACCAATTCATCGGACCAAGACAAAGAAAAAAAGAGAACGAAAAAATGGGAGGAGAACGAATAATAGATGGAAATATTAAAAGGTAACTAGATCCCTCCCGGCGGCCGCGTGGTTACACTTGTGTTCTTTGATGGTAGAGGTACTTGGTTCGAATCCTAGCCGCGCCTTTTTTTGCGGATTAAGACACAAACGAAGACACGTTAGATGGGCCGGCCCAGCCTGACACGGGGGTGTGCGCCCGTTTGCGCCCGTGCCTGTAAAGGGCGCAACGGGCGCCGTTTAGGGAATGCCGTGGAGCTGGGCCCCGGACACCAGGGACCCAGGCCCGGGGCGTGCAAATTTTACCAGGCTATTATATAGTAAGTGTTTCTACAGGCCCAGGGTGCAGCCTAATCAAACGAAGGAGGCCCAATGCCCAAAAATGCTACACCTACGAAATTACTACGTAATCTTACTTAAAAACGTTATCTTCTTCCCTAATTCTAACTAATCCCCACGTACAGCAAGGAGAATTTCTTTTTTCCTCCGAAAAACCTGGAGCCCCCTAGGAGGCGACTAGGGTTTCTCGGGAGGACCTGCGGCGGCGCGCGCCGATCTAATCAGCGGGGCGCGAACCTAGGGTCGATGGCCTCGCCTGCTGATCGACGGCAAGAGAAGGAGGCGCTCTCGCCCAGGACGGCGAGGGCAAAACTAGCGGAGGTGCTAGGCAAGATGGAGATAACCGATGAGGAGGCGACTCCGTTGGTGCTTGACGATCTGGAGGAGGGAACGCATGAGAAGTGGATGCTGGCCGGAAAAGTGCTTCAACGACATACGCTCCACATCCAGACGATCTCCAGCGTGCTTTGGCCAGTGTGGGGGAACCCTAAGGGTTTATCTTTCAAACCTGCAGGGGAAAACATGTTTGTGGCAGAATTTGCATGCCAGAGGGATCGGGATCGTGTGTGGGAGGGGTCACCATGGCATGTCAGTAAGAATGCTGTGATATTGTCTGAATTTGATGAGTGCATGCGACCATCTGAGTTAAAAATTTGATAAGCTACAACTGTGGGCTCGAGTGCTGAATCTCCCGTTCAATCTTCGGGATGAACCGTGGAGTACTGCGATTGCACACCAGATAGACAAAAGGGCAACAGATGTTCAGTTCGATCATGCAGCAGGCTACCTAAGGGTGAGAGTCACAGTGGATGTGGATAAGCCCTTGAGAAGATGGATCCGAATAGAATCAAAGAGGAGGTAGTGCATGGACCCATATGATATAGTCTATGAAAATGTACCACACTTCTGCTTTTCATGTGGCAAGTTAGGTCATTCGGACCTCGTTTGCACTACCCCTAGAACACGAGATGAACATGGAGATCTTCCGTTCGGGAAGGGCCTGCGTGCATAGGATGAGCGGAGAAAGTCTGGGACAGGGGATAGCTCGAGTTCGACGAAGGAGAACTCTGCTGCTCCAAAGAGTAAGGCTGAAACTCGCAACTCAAGCACGACGGGAAAGAGCGCGGCTGAGGTTACATCCCCGGTCAAGCAACCACGATACCAAATAAGAGGAAAGGGGGACCTCAGACACATATGTATAGAAGGGTGGATTCACTCCTTCTAACAAATAACCCTCATCAGACAGAAGGTGGATCAAGCAAAGAGAATGCTTCTCTCGGAGACTCACCAGTTGGTCCGGAAACTGAGAGGAAGGCAAAGAAAAAGAAACCTACTCCGAATAATTTGGATTCTTCAGCAGCGGCTGTGAGTCAGCCCTGCCAAGACCAATGAGTTGCTTAAGCTGGAACTGTCGAGGTCTTGGGAACCCATCGACGGTTCAAGAGCTTCGCAGTATGGTGAAGCAGGAAGGGCCCCGTCTCTTGTTTCTGATGGAGACAAAAATTTCAGCACATAGAGTGGAAAGCTTGCAGAATCTTTTGGGTTTTGCAGGATGTTTTGCAGTGAACAGTACTGGCCTCAGCGGTGGTATTGGTTTGTTCTGAAAGGATGAGCTTGATGTGGAACTGAAAAACTATAGCTCATGCCATTGATGTTGTGGTTAGAAAGAAGACCCGAACTTCACAAGCGTGGAGGGTCACGGGGCTTTATGGGGCTCCAAAAGTGGAGGATCGACCACATAGTTGGCAGTTTCTTCGAACTCTTTTTGGAATACAACATGATGTGTGGCTTTGTGTTGGTGATTTCATGAAACTCTGACCGCGTCTGAGCACTTCTCGAGAACGGATCGGCCTGAATATCAAATGAGGGCGTTCCGAGAGGCTGTTGATGACTGCTCACTTTGTGATCTCGGCTGGTCAGGAGCGGAGCATACATGAAATAATGGACAGCGGGGCAATGCAAACGTGAAAGCTAGGCTTGACAGAGGGCTTGGCAACCTGCAGTTCATACACATGTTTCCTAACACACGCGTGCGGCATATTGGTACCATGGAGTCTGATCATTGCTTTGTGATGGTAGATCTAAGGGAAAACTTGGCCGCTGCAGGTGCAAGAACTGCTAGGCAGTTCCGATATGAGGATGTATGGCAAACACATGCTGATTACGACCAGCTTGTGCTCGAGAGTGGAAAAAGGGAGCTGGACAACACGGTTTGGCCGGAGTTGTGAATGCCCTAGGCGATATGCAGCATGTGCTGTCGAGCTGGGGGCGAAGGAATTTGGGGACTTAACACGCAAAGTGAAGAAGCTGCGAGCCAAAATCGATCGTCTACGAGAGCGCTCTATGGGTGCGGCCCAACTGAAGAAGAGCGAGCGGTGGGAAAACAATTGCGTGAAGCCCTCCGACAGGAGGAGATCTGGGTACGGCAACGCTCCAGAGTCTTGTGGCTATGGAAGGGGGATCGTAACACGGGATACTTTCATGCTCAAGCAGCTCAACGGAAACGTATGAATAAGATTGAGGGTTTGGAGCGAGCAGATGGCTCAACGTGTCAAACGATTGAAGATAATCATGTAGAAGTTCAAGGTTTTTATGAAGCACTATATACCTCTCGGGGTTTTAAGCCCATGGATGAGCTTCTCAATCTTGTCCCGCCCAAGGTGACGCTGCTCATGAATGAGCACCTCGACAAACCTTTTATAGTTGATGAGGTGAGGACGACCCTTTTCTAGATGGCCCCGTCCAAAGCACTAGGGGTGGATGGCTTCACGGCGGGCTTTTTTCAGCGACACTGGGATCTTCTCAAAGAAGACATTGTGTCGGCTGTGCTGGACTTTTTGAGTGGCGGGGAGTTGCCACTGGGTATGAATGCCACATCCATAACACTCATCCCCAAGGTCAGGTACCCGCGACGTATTTCCCAATACAGGCCAATTTCATTATGTTCTGTTTTGTATAAGATTGCATCCAAATACATTTCTAACAGAATGAGGGAGTTTCTTGGAGATATTATAAGCGAAGAGCAAAGTGCCTTTATTCCTAATAGACTTATCACTAATAATGTGTTAATCGCTTATGAGAGCGTGCATGCGATGAGAAAAAGGAAGAGGGGCAAAAAATCATGTGTGTGGTGTCCAACTTGACATGATGAAAGCTTATGACCGGGTTGAATGGCATTATCTCGAGGCTATCATGCTAAGGTTGGGTTTCAGCTCAAGTTCTGTTAGACTGACAATGAAATGTGTGACCTCTGTCAGGTTTACAGTACATGGTGAATGGGGGAACTGATCCCTTACTTCACACCAATCTAGTGGTCTACAACAGGGTGACCCTTATTCACCTTATCTGTTCTTGCTTTGTGCTGAAGAGTTTACAATGTTACTAAAGCACTTGGGTGGTGCTCAAGTGGATAGAGGAATCAGAGTAAGCAATAATTCACCTTGGATCAATCATCTTCTTTTCACAGACGATAGCCTCATCTTTATGAATGCAAAAGAGGATAATGCTCAAAGGTTGAATCGTGTCCTACGGATCTATGAGGACTGTTCTGGCCAGTGTGTGAACCGAGAAAAGAGTTCAATATTCTTCATTCCGAACACAAGCGACCCAGTTCGACAAAGGTTGAAAGCCATCCTCGGCATCACTACCGAGTCTTTCAACGAGAGATACCTTGGTTTGCCTACTGCAACGGGGCGGATAACAAGTGGTACTTTTGAACATCTTCGAGAGAGAATCCGAAGTCAGTTGCAGGGAAGAACGGAGCGCATGATTTCATGTGCGGGCAGGGAGGTGCGCCTGAAGTCAGTGGCTCGGGCGATTCCGGCTTTTTCCATGAGCTGTTTTAAATTGTCTAAAAAACTTTACAAAGGAATCACCTCATGCATGGCGAGATACTGGTGGAGTAGCTCTCTTGACCGCCGATCTTTACATTGGCTGGATTGGGACACACTTGCAACTGCGAAAGTGAAAGGAGGGATGGGATTCAGAAACCTGGAGCTCTTCAATCTATCTCTTCTAGGAAAGCATGGATGGAGGCTCATCACAAGCCCGAATTCGCTTTGTGCGCGAGTGCTCAAAGGGAAGTACTTCCCGAATACCGACTTCCTAGGCGCAAGAGCGCACCGGCACGCTTCGGCTACCCGGTGAGCTATTTTGGCAGGCAGGGAAGCATTGGTGTCTGGTATGATCAAGAGAATTGGGGATGATACGACGATTTCGATCTGGAGGGACCCGTGGATACCTGGGCTGATCTCCATGAAGCCGTCGGTACAAATTGGTACGACATATATGGATACGGTTTCAAAATTGATCGATGCAGAGACTGGGACGTGGAAAATAGACATTGTGAGAAACAATTTTATCTCTCCCTGAGGCAGAAGCTATACTAAACATTCCTCTAAGGCGTATGGGAGGATATGATAGTTGGGCATGGTCGGCAGAGAAAGCAGGCATCTACACTATAAAATCGGCATACCGAACTCTCATGATTCGCAACGAGTATCTTGCTCTAGAAGAAGGGTTGGTTACAGAATCTGCAGAGACGAACAAACAGTTGTGGACGAAGCTTTGGAAGTTGAATGTTGTGCCCAAAGTGCGTGTGTTCTGGTGGCGTGTACTTCGGGGGATTCTTCCGGTTGAAAGTACCCTAAAGTACCGACACATTGCAACTCTAGCCAGGTGTAAAGTATGCCTATCAGCAGATGAAGATATGTATCATGCGTTGATACAATGCACACATGCAAGACGGTTCTGGGCAGAAGCCCGCGAGTGGCTGAGCATCAAGCTACCGGAGTTGCATGGCTTGACCTGGTCCAGGGATATTCTATGTGACCCTCGTTTCGATGCTTCAGACCAAGCTAAGATCATCACGGTGGGCTATTTGGACATCTCCGAACAATATTACTCATGACAACGCAAGTATGGATCTGATGCAGTCAATGAAAATGATCAGAGATGCTCTTGCGGTGCTAGAGCTCCCAACCAGGCATGCTAGCATACTACCAGGTCATGGATGGCAACCACCAGACGGTGAGGTGATCAAGATTAACACTGATGCTGGAATCTCTATGTTGGAGCACAGAGCAGGCATTGGTGGTGTGGCTTGATCAGCTTCATCGTTCATTTTCAGCTTGGTGCAAACCAAGACTAGGCATTACAGATCCACTTGTGGCAGAAGCTACTGCGGTTCGTGAAGGCGTGGTGGTGGCTTTGCTTCGTGGCTTTGCGCGGGTGCGGATTGAGACGGATTGTTTGGATGTGGTGAACCTCTGGAACTCGCGCCGGACTTCGCGCTCTTTGATAGTGTCGTTACTTTTAGATATTGAGGAGCTAGCTGCTAGTTTTACTTCTTTTGATATTCTACATGTAAAGAGACATGCCAACGTTCCGGCTCATCTTTGTGCAAAACATGCATGCACGCTGGAGGTGCCGGAGTGCTGTATGGACTCTCTCCCGGGTTTGTTGGTAACCAGCCTCATGGCTGATAGTGACGGCGCCTCATCGTATGAATAAAGCTCTTCATTACCCCGGGAAAAAAATTTCTAACTAATCCCCCTGATATTCAGGATGGGATGCGTGCTATCCACTTAAACGAGGCCACGTCAGCATGTACCTAACTTTTCGTAGCAAGCTCATGTAGGTGTAGCAAAGCCCGCCCAAAGCCTGATGGGCTCGCTCACCTGAAGCGCACGAAGCCACGAACGCACGTACTGCACCGGCCAACGCGGGAAGCAACTAGTTAACGAGCGCTCCTTCGGAGCGCTCGTAACGAGCGGTTCGGGACCGCTCCGCGCGTGACAAGTGTCGCGCACGAAGCGCTCCCGCAAGGGAAAACCAGTTGCGCGGTTGGTTCCCGGTTTTCCCTTTCCGATTTGTGGTTTGGTGCATTTTGCAGTTTGACCCTCGAACTATCAGAATTCTTCGTTTTCCCTTTCCGCGCGAAAACACAAAAAAAATACTGGCTCGCACGGTTGGTTCTCTGTTTCCCTTTTTGTTCCCATTATATTTCCGAGTAATGGAGATTTATGGGGTAGTTACAGGCGGGAACTACCAACACTATCAAATGTCACCTTTCAAGTAAAGAAAAAAAGCAACTTTTTAATGTAAAACAACAGTCTCCAGAATCATTCAATCGTGTGACTTTTTTATAGGCACAACTGAACACTAAGAGAGGCACGGGTGTATAATAACTTTACTAAATTGAAGAAAAGCACCTCCGGCTCGCCCATATGCATGCACACACAACTTCAGTTTATGCAGGCATTGGATCAGGTAGCCAGATTTGTACGTAACAGATCACGTAGGCACACCAAATATTGATGCACGGAGAAAATAGGGAATAACAATCCATATTTTGATCTGTTTTACTCGCTCCGTTCATTTTTATAAGTCGTTTCAGACAACATAGGCCTTATAAAAATAAACAGAGGGAGTACTGTATTTAGCAACCATCATGCTAAATCTTTTATTAGAATCATCATAAAATAAATTACATTGGCCATAGGAATATTTAGAAAATGTTGTTACACTTTCCCACGAATCTGGTCATCCAATTGTTGCAGCGCGTGTCCAGGACGTGCCAAACGGGATTGAGGTAGTTTTCCCAGATGTCATCCACGTCGCCCAACGATACCCCGTTCTGGAGGTTGGCGATGCCTTGAGCCACCTGCTCGTCACTTGACAGGAATGGTTCGATGATCCCGGCGGCAACTAAGAGCTTGACATCCTCCACCGTGCCGGCCAGCTGCGACAGGAAGACACAGTAGGCCGTCACGGTCCGGTGTGGAATATGCTCCTCCTCCTCCAGCGCCATGAGGTTACGTAGGATCGTCAAAGTGTTGCCGTCGATCCGCAGGGGAGGGATCCACAGCGTACCTTCTTGATACCTCACGTCCAGGATGGAAGACTCCATGCCGTCCATGAAGTCCTTACGCTTGAACCGCAGGTTGGCGTAGCAGCTGTACTCCGTCGCACGGCGCCACCGACCTTTGATCCATGTCCTGTTCTTTACCATTATCTGCGGCATATTTAGCTGAAAGTAGGCGTGCACCAGGTGCAGTAAGTGGGACGTCGACGGAGGCACCCGCCGCAGCCGCAGCTCCTCGCTGATGAAGCGCTGTGGCTGCAGAAGCTCCTGGACACCAACTGCTAGTTCTTGGATGACTGTCAACTGGGTGATGCCTCCTGTGACGACGTCGTGGATCTTCTGAAGCACAAAGAAAGGTATCTGATTCTCAACGAGAAACACGGTGTCGCGCACCAACGCGCTCCGGGAGAGTCTGCGGCCTGCGCTCTCGGGATATCTATATCTGTACTGCGGGGCGTTGTTGTCCAGCTCAGATCGTGCACCATAATCCAAAAAGAGAGAGAGCAGATAGCAGCCATCGTGCAGCAGCATATTGGAGAACTGCATCGACGACAAACAGCGGTCGGGCGCATCGTCATAGCACCTCCTTGCTTTGTCCTCCAGATTCCGCAGCTCCGCCATAAGCACGCCCGCTTGATCGAGAGACATAATATCGCGGACGGCTTGCTCCTTCATTTCGGTCCATTTAGAAAGACCTTTACCATGGTTGTAAAGACCAATCACCATGCCGTGCGGCGTGAATGCGTCTTCATCCACGCGACGGAGCTGCGGACGGACCTTCGAGATCAGCACTGCCTCCACGTCGGCGGGCTCCACGGGACTCATCTCAGTTCCCCTGCTCCTGCTCGCCCCTGCCTCCACGTCGTCGGGCTCGGCTTTGCCAAATCTTTGGATCTCCTGTATCAGCATGGATCATGCCAGAGTTAATCACAAGACTTATAGTGTGCACTATTGGTTTTTACTCCCTTCGTTCACGAATATAAAGTTTTTTTTAGAGATTTCAATATAAACTACATACAGATGTATATATAAGTGTAGGTCAGCCCACGCGCCCCCATATCTGCCTTATATTTGGGCTGGATATGAGAGGTGCCGGTCGGCCTGGGCTTTTGAGGCGTCCGTTTGGATCGAAATTTCGTGACAGGACGGCCCGCCTGGATGTTTGAGGAGGGTTTGGGATGGCCGACTGTAGATGCTCTAAGGTGACGAGTCAATGGTGATGAGGCGGTCAAGTCGGTCGAAACCTCAAGCATACCCTAAAAGGCTAAAACTAGCAGGGTCTTAGGGAAAATTTGAACAATGATAAATTAAGGGCTGAAAAGTGAACTTCTTTTATTCTGTTTTAACATCTAGCTTGACTCGGTGAAAATATTCACTTGGCATTAGCTCTATGCAGTCATTGAAAAGCTAGAACCTAGAGTTTCTGCACTTAGGTGCATATGCACCCGTGTGAACATTAAATTTCGAGAAAAATAGGAAACCATATATTTTTAAATGTTTTTTCTTAGAGAAACATTGTTGAGGAAAAAACCAAAAACAATGTTCCCAAAAGGGCAATATTTGAAAGAACTTTGGAGCATTGATGTTTTTGTCCAGACCTTCAGAAATGTTTTTCCATCACGAAACTTTACATGTATACTATTTTCTAAAATATACTGTTCATATCGGGTGCATATGCGCCCAAGAACAGAACAACTTCCTGGATCTTCTACTCTACCTATAGTCTATAGAAATATGAGATCTTCCATGCTATGTACTGACTTCAGGTTCATAAAAAGTTATGATCATATACACTAAGATTGTCGGGGAACTAAGAATTGGCTATCTGGGGTCTCGCCTATTCCTATGTGGCCTTTACCTACTGGAATTTCAAACTCAAGCCAAGTCAACAAAAGTCCAAGCAATTGTTGATGATCAACAAGTCAAAAGGAGGGAGGAAAAATTACTCCAAAGAAAAAGGGACAAGGGGAGTACCTCTTTACTGCACGGTTTTTCAGAAACAACCTCCAAATGAATCTCATCAACATGGTGACCCGTCGAATGTTTATCAAGCATATCTTCAATATCATGCGTTGTATAGCCTTCATTTACTTTAATGCTTTGCATGATGAACACTGTGCATTGCTTATTACTATATTTGCATGCTTCTTCATGATCATGTGACTTAGCTATAGGTAATGAAATATCCACCCAATGTTTGGATTGTGGTTTCACAATGTCACTATTTGGCTCTATGGAGTATGGCAATAGGCTCGTCGTTTGAATCTTGTAGGCTATGAAGCCATCAGTATCATTGCTTAGCTCAACTGAACATAATAATAACTGCTTCTGCATGTTATACCCAAACTGCAGCTCCAGCGGCTCAACGCCAAGCATGTCATCCTCCCAGTGAGCCAGTAGATTTATCTGTGTGTACACGGGCCAGAAAATTTAATAAAGGCGCATTATCTTAAATTCTATACATTAAGCTTATGTAATATGAGATTTAATTATACCTCGCCACCTGCCAATTCGTTATCATTCCCGCTGTGATTATTCGTACTTACAATTTCAAGAAAATTTTCCGTTACTTCTAATATAGAGGGCCGTGCAGAGGGGTCAATTTTCTGGCAGAGTGACCCTATTTCGATGCATTTAGTTACTTGCTGGTGGTATTCTCGTGGTATTTTCTTCCCTGATTTATTCCATCTATGCCTCCATCTTCTAAGTATCTGCAATTCACAAAGGAGATTAAGTGTTGATACATAAGTTGTTAGATAATAACGAGAATAACCGAGACACGAGAGACACAGATTTTTACGTGAAAACCCTTGCGGGAGAAAATCACGGACGCACGAAGGCGCAATCACTATGAGGAGGAGTATTACAAGCACGAGACGACAGACCGTCTGAGGTGCGACTACATGGGGTATATATGAGAGCAATACATGAGAGTCCTTGGAGGACAAGTAAACGAGTTGTACTCGTACGCGTCGGTACCAACGCAAAAGCCCACACCGGTTGTACTACGTCTAGTCCAACACGGTATAATTTGGATCACAATTTAACATAAGTATTCATCTAAAATCTATAAATTAGCAATATTTTGATTGTAAAAATCGTAAGTAAAGCATATAAATCTAAGGAATCGACATCCGCACTTGATAAGCTAGCAAGGAGCAAAATAGAGGGATCACCTAGTTTAGGGATACCCATTGCGGATTGAGCACCATGGCGGTTCTGCGGGCAGCTCATGTGCTCACCCACTCTGGTTATGGATTCACTCGTTTCTTTTTCTTCTAGTAATTTTCGTTTTCACTCTTGGGGCTTAGATTATTCATGGATCTTACAGTCATGATTAAGTAAGACAAGATTGTTCGTAAATTTTAAACAATTCAATTAAACAATGCTTCAAGACAACATTTGACATGGCGCCCGTCTCCTATTGCACTGAGACACAACATCTTCAGTGTGTTTGCTTTCATAGATAATGAAAGAGTGACATAGGTAAAACACACATTCGTCTAAGATAGCATATAGCTCCCGCTACCGGCTGGTTGCACAAGCATTGGATCCACAAGAAAAATGACATAAAAGATTGGCTGAAATATATCCAAATAAGTTCTAGTTATGAATATCTGGCCGCGAGAATACAACCTTGAAAAGGTATGTAATAGGATGCTAGGTTAAAAATTCATTGCAATTGTATTTTCATTTTAAGAATAAATGGAAAGACCTGGGAGCGCCACTAGTCACAAGGTATAGCCTCCAAGAAATATTCTTGATTTAGATCAATAGTAATTTGTTGTTGTTGATTGATTTACACATGTATAAGCTGGTCCATTCAAAGCTCGAAGATGTTGGCATGTTTCCAACATTTATAATGCTTTATTGATTTCAGGATAATTAATGATTGTAGGGCATGCATTAAAGAGAGGGGGCAGTGATAGCGTTTTGTCACTATGTTAAATTGGCTACCAGTCGAGCACTAGAAACTCCATGGAACCTCAGGATGGATGTGAGTTAGCTTAAAGGAGAATTTTTGAGGCCCAACGACTATGAAAATTTGGGTATCAACGAAGCTTGCTTAGATGGAGCAATCAAGACAAATGGGAAAGGAACACCACACATCAAGAAGATAAAAAGGTTCATGTAATGCGGTTCAAAGAGAGAGTTGGAATTGCTCTTGTTGTTGTAAATGTAAGATTTTAACTACATATGGCTTGCAATCTACGTTAGTATTCAAGTTCAGTAGGAGCCACAACATGCAACGGAAACATGATTCTTAAAGAAGTGATTTTTCATCACGAGATAAAACACTCTTACATTATCCTTATCAGGGGTACCCTTATGTCCTGTCACCAGTTCGACGATTATGACACCCAAACTATACATGTCTGACTTGGGGGACATCCTACCACCAAACAGGATTTCCGGAGCGCAATAGCCTCTACATGAAATATGAAAGTATCAAGCATCACGATATAAACAATATATAAGAGGGTACATGTGTAGAATGGTTGTGAAGATACTATCTTACAGTGAAAAATGCATTTCGGCCATAGTTTGTGAGCATTCTATTGGTCTTGATAGACCAAAGTCCGTAATCTTTGGCACCAGTCCATCATTTAGTAGTATGTTGGCAGGCTTTAGATCCATATGAAGAATATATTTTTCCATGTGTAGATAATGTAGACCCGCACAAATTCCTCTAATTATCTTATAACGCTTATCCCACTCAAAGCCTCTTAATTCATCTGCAAAAGAAGAAGCAGTGATGCATGCAATCTCCAATACATCTATAATACCTAAATACTTTATCCCCGCTAACTCTAATTCTCTCAACATGCGACCCTCCACATCACCAAATACGCCATGTCATCACCCACTACAACTATTTTGTAGCACATGTACCCCAAATTTAATTATTCCATCTCCAATGGTCCAGCTTATATGCATACACTTTGTTCACACACAATTGCTTACAGAATGATAGCTTCTGATTCAGGTCATTTCGTTCGTACAAATTTTATCCAAAATTAATCTTTAAAAACCAACAGAAACGCGCGGGGAAATCACCTAGTTAATTTAGCTTGAATGCCGTGACTTGAAAAGTAAAAGCGCAAAATAGACATTAATCTTTCTCTTATCTGCATGGAACAATAGTGTACCTGTAATTTTTGTGTCAAGGCTCCCATTAGTGATATACTCAAAACACATTAATCTTTCTCTTTCCTCGGCGTAAATATATCCTCTGCCATCTGGGTTTTTCATTGGTGTCTCCACTGTATCAGAACATAAGCCGAGAAACCGAACTACGTTTGGATGGTTCACCTCCAGTAGGCTGCCAACCTCACGACGAAAGAGCTTGTCATCAATTGTCTTGACGCTCCTGATCTTCTTCACAGCAACACTCCAATTCCCAACAACACCCTGTTTGTCATGAGCATTTCATTAAATGATGAAAGTTAGCAGCGTACTAAAATGAATTTGGATCCACAACGGACAACACATGTTACCCAAATAACTCAGCTCTGTTACTCAAGTATTATATCTCTACGTGTTACGGAGTAGAGTAGAAAACACTAAATTAGTATAATAATACCTTATAAACCGTTGCGAATCCCCCTTCACCGATTATTCTATCCGGGGAAAACCCGTCAGTGATTTTCCATAAAGTTACTAGCGGAATATGTGTTGGCTCCATGCTGCCCTCAAGTATTTGCTCCAGGACATTTTGTTCCATTCTTGTGTTATCTACACAAAGTAGATGTGCAATCAAATGGTAATTCGAGAAAGGAAATCTAATCAATAGCAACTGGTTGTGTCCGAAGGCTGCAAGTGCTATTTTCTTTGAGCAACGATGGAGAAGGAAGTGAATGCCTGCGGCCTTCCCGAGTCAACGACTTATCCGTGTACGCCTCGCAGGTGCTTGATCTAGAGATGTAGCACGAACTGGAAACTGCAAAGTTCGTCGTAGGATTGATGTAGCATACCAAAGGAAGAGCTGAGCTGAGCATACATGCCTTGTTGGAAAGAGCGAAACAAATCCAAGACTAGATAAGTACGCATTGATGTAGTAGAAAATAAGTGACAGAATGCAAGCTAGAATAGATAGACATGTAGTACTAGATCTGAATGCATGCTTGGATAGGAACAGAGAGAACAGAGCAAAACGACTTGTGATGTGAGTCAACACTGTAGGTTGCACTTGCACATACCTGCAGTTAGCAGTGGATCTAGCGCCCAGGTTAGTAGAGAGGACGGACCTGTCCTCAACAGGAACTCCTCTGCATTTGCAATCTGACCACTCGGTCAGTAGCTGGCTGGTTCCTTGTCACCAACTCCTCTGCATTTTGCTTTTGTCGATTCTGAAGAAAGTCCCTGTGGTGTTTCCACAAGATTCTTCACAAGCTACTACGACTACTACTACCCAAAAGAATGCGAATCACCTGTCAGTAACCAGCTCTACCAAAGGAGAAGAGTGAGTGAGTGAGGGAGGATGGGAGAAAAGATCTACTCTATTGTTAGGTGGGGACTGGGGATTACTCTTCTTACTAAGGCTAGTCATAGTGGGAGTAACTTAGCTAGTAACATAGCGCATTTCAAGAAATTTTTGCTTATGTGGCAAGTAATTAATGAGATATGGTAACATAATATGTTATTGTAACATAACGTTTTTCAAGACAAGATAAGTCTACAAGATAATAAATGAAGTCATCTAAGATACTACTATTATGTTACTTTGCATTATGAAGGTAGTAACTTAGGCTAGTGTCATATGCATGACACTAGTCTAAGTTACTCCCCACTATGACCAGCCTAATAGAGGCGATTACCGGAGTTGGCCGACCGATTCATCGACAAGTTCACCCAACTGGTCTTTTATTAACCGTTTCATCTTCACAATCCGAATTTCGCTTCCGCTTGCGTCTGTGTTGCGGCTGACATCCGGCCCGGGCCTGCTACTGGCCCCGCTCTACAGAGGGCTGGATAGTTTTTCTTCGATCAGTTCATGGTTTGCGCACGGTGAAAACCCTAGCACACCGAGCCACCAAACCCCTCCCATCCTCGAACCCCGCTCCTCGTCCCCTCCTCCGTCCACGCCCCTCCTGCCCTGTGTCAGCGACCTGACGAGGGAACCAGCAGCAACCCAAGACACGGAGACGGGAAGCACACGATCCATACGGCCCAGAAGAGAGAGACGGCCCAACCACAAGTTCAGCGGGCCGCAGTGGGTCTCATATATGTTCGAGCCCAAGGCTGTGTGAGTACTTAGTCACACCTGTAGTTGGTGAGTAGGGTATCCAGGGGATCAGGACTGAACCCGGCGGCGGCAGCGTGTGTGTGTTGCGTGTGTATCTGGAGAGCCCGTCTTCCTCCTCTAGTTGTGTACCTCCATCGCTACAATTCGCCTTAGATCGAGAGCAATATCAGAGTGGGTTGCTATCACGTGGTATCAGAGGCCACACACCACCCCGCCGTCGCGCTGGAGACGCGCCAGCAAGCGAGCGCTCGCGTCCAACTTTTCGCAACCATGGATCCGGCTCTCAAATCGTACCTCGACAAGTTCACGGAGACGCTTACCAAAGCCAACAACGACACGCGCGCGGACATCAAGGAACTCAAGGCGCAGATCGGCGTCCAGACGGCGCAAGTGGAGGAGCTCGTGGCGTGGAAACCCGACCTCGAGGCGCGGTTCTCCAAGCTCCAGGAGGCTGTTTCGTTGTTGCAAGTGGCGGCGCCCACGTCGGCGTCCGCGATCTCTGGTGGATTGGCGGCACCGGACCTCCCTGATCCGGTCGCGCGGGACGAGATCCACGGGCCCGATGGCCACGGCGTCCTGCAACACCCACGGAGCGGGCTGTTGGGGGGGGGGGGGGGGGGGGGGGGGGGGGGGGGGATTCTTCCCTGACGGCCACTCCGGCCAATGGTATGGTCGATTTCCGAACTCCTTTATCTCAACACACTCACTGCTCATCATCCACCCCGGGGGTGGCCGCGGGCCAAATCGTTGCAGGGATGGGGCAGACGCCTCCATCTCTCAATTTTCCCCAATTTTCGGGTGAGAACCCGAAAATTTGGAAGACCATGTGCGAACAGTATTTCTCCATGTGCCAAATCCATGCATCTTATTTTGTCCCTATGTCCACATTGCATTTTTCCGGCGCGGCAGCGATTTGGCTCCAGTCTGTGCAGTCAAAAATAGGACTCCTCGATTGGGAGGCCTTTTGTGACCTCCTGTGCACCCGTTTCGGTCGCGATCGGCACCAATTGCTGATCCGACAGTTCTATGCACTCAAGCAAACATCTTCTGTATCAGAATATATTGAGCAATTTGAAATTCTGATGAACCATTTGATATCATACTCTGACGCTACTCATCCTCTGTACTTCCTGACGAGGTTCGTGGAGGGGCTTCGTAGTGACATCCGTGCGGTGGTCATGGTGCAAAGGCCAACGGATCTGGACACAGCATGCGCTCTAGCAATTTTACAGGAAGAGGTGTCTGACGGGAAGCGGCACAAGCGCATGGAGCAGTCAGACTTCTCACCTTATGCCGTGCGTGCTCGGCCATCTAACCCATCTCTGCTACCAGCACCTACATCCAGATCAACTGCTCCATCACCTGTAGCTGATGATCGTCGGGGTACAGAAAGCGCGAGAGCTACTAATGATGCAGCAAAAGTGGCAGCACTCCGCAATTACCGTCGTGCCAAGGGGCTTTGTTTCAAGTGTGGAAAGCGTTGGGGGCACGATCATGTCTGTCCCCCAACAGTTAAGCTGCATGTGATTGAGGAGCTGATCGACATGTTTACCAGTGATACAAATGTCTTATCTGAGGATACTGCAACAATGGAAATGGATACTACACAACCAGAGCAAGTGTGGCACTTGTCCGTTCATGCAGTGGCAGGCACAGAGGCACCAAGTTGCCTTCAAATTCATGGCTGGCTGCAAGGACAAGAGGTGTTGATGCTAGTGGATTCAGGAAGCTCAGCTTCATTTGTCTCTCAGCACTTGCTTCCCATACTTCAGGGAGTTCAGGACATGCCAAGAACTATCAAAGTTTCTGTTGCCAATGGGGCAGAACTGCAGTGTACTCAGGAGGTGCTCAACTGTCAGTGGTACACGCAAGGGCAAACATTCTCCACCAATTTCAAGGTTTTACCTCTGGGATCTTATGATGTGATCTTAGGCATGGACTGGCTTGAGTACCACAGTCCTATGTTGATTGATTGGCCATGTAGGTGCATGCAAATTGAAAATTGTGGCTACACCATAGTGTTGCAAGGAGTGGCTGCTAAGAATCAGTCTTGTGCTCTACTGTCCTGCACACAACTCGGCAGTATTAACAAAAATGTAGCAGTGGCATATGTAGTTCAGTTATGCTATTCTGAAGGGGCTGAATCAGAGGTGACAGTGCAAGCACATGAACTATCACCTGACATAGTGCAGTTACTACTGGAATTTGAGGACATTTTCTTGGAACCAACAGAGTTACCTCCGTCAAGAGACT
The DNA here is from genome assembly GCF_003073215.2 of Triticum urartu. NCBI lineage: Eukaryota > Viridiplantae > Streptophyta > Magnoliopsida > Poales > Poaceae > Triticum > Triticum urartu. The sequence goes on from NC_053027.1 coordinate 466,668,451, forward strand.
GCGATCATAAAATTCCCTTAATGCAAGGAGCACAACCAGTTAACATGCGGCAGTACAGGCACAAACCAGAAGTCAAAACAGAAATTGAACGCCAAGTGTTGGAGCTTCTCAAAGCTGGTATTATTCAGAAGAGCACAAGCCCATTTTCTTCTCCTATCATCTTGGTGAAGAAGAAAGACGGGACGTGGCGTCTGTGCATAGACTATCGTCGACTCAACGCAATGACTATTGTGAGCCGATATCCAGTGCCAATCATTGAGGACATCTTGGATGAATTAGCTGGTGCCCGTTGGTTCTCTAAGCTCGACCTCCGAGCAGGGTATCAGCAGATACGGCTGGCACCGGGGGAGGAGCAGAAAACGGCGTTTCAGACACATTCTGGGTACTTTGAGTACAAGGTCGTTCCATGTGGATTGGCAGGGGGCCAGCAACATTCTTGGGAGCAATGAACACGACCCTATCACCAGTACTTAGGGTGTGTGCCATGGTTTTCTTTGATGACATTGTTGTTTTCAGTGCATCCTTTGCTCTGCACTTGCAACATCTCAGGGAAGTGTTTGCTCTATTGCGCAAAGATCAATGGTATGTAAAAAGATCCAAGTGTGAGTTTGCCAAGCAGGAGCTGAAGTACTTGGGACACACTATTTCAGCAGCTGGAGTATCAACTAACAGTGATAAGATCCAACAAGTTCAAGGATGGCATGTTCCCACTTCAGTCAAAGAAGTGCGTTCCTTCCTAGGGCTGGCAGGATATTATAGACGGTTTGTGCGTCAATTTGGCACTATTGCACGACCTCTTACAGATTTACTTCGCAAAAGCACTCCTTTCCAATGGACATCCGCTACAGGAGAAGCTTTTGAAGCATTAAAAACTGCTTTAGTAACAACACCAACACTAGCTTTACCAGATTTTACCAAACCCTTCGTCATTGAGACGGATGCATGTGAGTATGGAGTTGGGGCAGTCTTACAGCAGGAGGGGCATCCCATCGCATATTTGAGCAAAGCCTTGGGACCAAGAATTAAAGGTCTGTCTACCTATGAAAAAGAGTATCTAGCAATGGTACTTGCAGTTGAGCAATGGAGACCGTATTTGCAATTCTCGGAATTTATCATCAAAACGGACCAGAAGAGCTTGGTTCATTTAGAGGAACAACGTTTGCATACACCGTGGCAACAAAAGGCCTTCACAAAATTACTTGGTCTGCAATATCGTATATGCTATCGCAAGGGGACGGAAAACGGTGCCGCAGACGCACTGTCCAGACGCCCATTGGGAGCATCTCAACAGGCCAATGCCATTTCTGTGTGTCAGCCGGCTTGGCTACAAGAAGTAACACAAGGGTATGCACAGGACCCTAAAGCTCAGCAATTAATCACGCAACTCATTGTGGCACCAATGGCAGGAGGCAAGTTTACATTTCAACAAGGGGTCATCCGTTTCCGAGGGCGCGTGTGGCTTGGCAACAATGTGAAACTCCAAAATCAGATTATGCGTGCCCTACACGACAATGCAATTGGCGGCCACTCTGGGTTCCCGGCAACATACAACAGGATTAAGCAGCTCTTCGCGTGGCCTGGGATGAAGTTGCAGATCAAAACACATGTCCAAACCTGTCAGGTATGTCAACAAGCCAAGCCAGATAGATCACCCTATCCGGGGCTGCTTCATCCACTTCCAGTCTCCAAAAGATGTTGGGATTTGGTTTCTTTGGATTTTATTGAGGGTCTTCCACCATCAGGCGGAGCAAACTGCATCTTGGTCGTAGTGGATACATTTTCCAAGTATGCGCATTTTCTGCCGGTCACACATCCATACACTGCCACCCAGATTGCGCAGTTGTATATGGACAACGTGTACAAATTACATGGTATGCCAGAAGCACTAATATCGGACAGGAATGCAGTGTTCACTAGTCGGGTCTGGCAAGCAATTTTCAAGCTGTAGGGTGTTGAACTGAAGATGAGTTCTTCCCATCATCCACAAACGGACGGGCAGACAGAACGGGTGAATCAGTGCCTTGAGACATACTTACGATGTTTTGTTTAGAGCACTCCCAAGACTTGGAGCCGTTGGCTGGCATTAGCTGAGTTTTGGTACAACTCCGCATATCATTCGACTCTGGGTAAAACACCATTCATGGTGGTCTATGGTCAGGAGCCGAGGCAGTTGGGCATTACACCAGAGCATGCAGCGCCACCACCAGAACTGGAACAGTGGTTAGATGAACGACAGCAGATGCAAGATCTCCTTAGGCAACACCTGGTCAGGGCAAAGCAAATTATGAAGAGTCAAGCAGACAAGCATCGTTCATGGTGTGAGTTTCAAGTGGGAGACCAAGCCTTTCTGAAGTTACAACCGTACATTCAGACATCGGTTGCTCGGCGTGCCAACCACAAGCTTAGTTTCAAGTTCTATGGCCCTTTCACGATGATCAGGCGCATCAACGACGTCACCTACGAGCTCCAGCTGCCCGCCAATTCATCCATCTTTCCGGTGTTTCATGTGTCACAGCTGCGACACGCTCTGCTTCCAGGTGCGAGCGCTTCCTCTCATCTCCCTGCAGTTACTGACAATCTCAATACTCCAGTGAAGATTTTGGACCGGCGCTGGCACCGGAACTCGTGCAAGATAAGGGAACAAGGTCTGGTCCGTTGGCAAGACGAAGCGGCTACGCAAGATACTTGGGAAGACGTGGAAGATCTCAAGCAACGATTTCCGCAGGCTCCGACTTGGGGTCAAGTCGGTTCTGAAGAAGGACGGGGTGTCAACGACCTGACGAGGGAACCAGCAGCAACCCAAGACACGGAGACGGGAAGCACACGATCCATACGGCCCAGAAGAGAGAGACGGCCCAACCACAAGTTCAGCGGGCCGCAGTGGGTCTCATATATGTTCGAGCCCAAGGCTGTGTGAGTACTTAGTCACACCTGTAGTTGGTGAGTAGGGTATCCAGGGGATCAGGACTGAACCCGGCGGCGGCAGCGTGTGTGTGTTGCGTGTGTATCTGGAGAGCCCGTCTTCCTCCTCTAGTTGTGTACCTCCATCGCTACAATTCGCCTTAGATCGAGAGCAATATCAGAGTGGGTTGCTATCACGTGGTTGCCCGCCCTCCTGTTTCGGTCTCCTGACTATGAAATCGTTGCTTGCATGGTTTGTGTAAACTACGTACGTACCATGTTAGAGTTTATTTCTGAAAAAATGGTAGAGAAAAGTATTCCAAGGGGAAACGTCCCAGGAGATAAAGAGGCAGAGCAAAGTATTCTATTCTACTAGTATAATTTGTCACTTTAGGAGTTGGTTCTCTTCTGGTTAGTGCTTCAGGCTGCTTGCATTTCTGATGTTGCATTGTGTACTCCCTCCGTTCCAAATTACTCGTCGTGGTTTTAGTTCAAATTGGTGATTCTGAAGAAAGTCCCTGTGGTGTTGTCTACTCCCTCCGTTCCAAATTACTCGTCGTGGTTTTAGTTCAAAATTTATTGGTGTAATTGGAGCCCATTTTATCTTTTGACTTCAGACTCTGTTTGGAACCTTTATCCTGTGTCTTGAGCTGTAATTTGTAGTTGCATTGCTTTCTCGTTAAAGAACAAAATCAAGCTTTGCTGCTGCAATGGAGGCTATGGTCGACAAGTTCTAACCAGGCTTTGCTGCTGTAGATTCTCCTAAATTATGAGATCATAGCAGGTGTTTCCAAGTGTTGATTATTATGGTCTGGTTGCAACGTACTGAACACCGGAGCCATTCTGTAGATGTTTTTAGGATAGCATTTCCGTAGTTTGGCAAAATATGCCACATAGTGTAGTGAGAGCATTCCCGCCCACGGTAAAGACAACGCTGACCACTAGTTATATATGTTAGGGATAGCTGATAATATAATCATGCATAATCTGTTAGTATACTATTGATGAAGACCATAATGAAAAAGAAAAATGTTCATTGTTGTTTTCACTAACGAAATTTGACACAAAATCACTGGTTTTAGTACCCTTCCGGACCGTAGTTGTATACTCATACTCTGCCATCGATCTCCCCTGCCTTGTGCATTGTGCTATGATAGAGCCGAGTTAGCCCGATCCCTACATTTGGCTAACTCCTCCTCATTCCTGAATATCTGTACCATTTGACATTTTTTAATAGGCGATTACCATATTCGGCGGTGATGGTCACACTTGGTTCAAGGAGGGAATCCCTTGAAAGAGACAATTTATATACTACTATGTTATACTGTGGTAGAGTAGCTAGAGATCTAGGATCGTAGTGCGCACCCTTGTTGTTTTCAAGTCCTTACTTCAGAATAGTGTCGGGAATCAGTTGACAAATCTGCTCAATTTTTAATTTGACTACGTGTCTGATTGATGTGAGGAAATTGACACGAAGCATCTCATCATCTGAAACTGATACTGATAGTGGTTTACCTGTTCGAAGCAGTCCTGGGAGGACGGCGACAAGTATGAGTCCACAGCTGACTTGCTGCATCTATATTTACGAACAGGGACCAAGTCTAGTTTCAGTTGAAAAGCTATTCCAGTAAGTTCAGTTTGTACAATAACCATCACAACATTTCTTGAATGGTATTTTTCTCTTCCATACAAGAGCAATGATGTCGGGACAGATCTCATATGTTACGAGAATGGCTGAACTGATTGAAATTCTGACATTACACACAAACTACTGTGCCTGAGAATGAAGCATGTCACTTCTTCAGGTTGATATCCTTGTAATCTGATGGAAGATATGGCATCAGCCAATCTGCAAAGAATCCTTTGGGTTCACCACCCCATGTCCTGGCACAACTAGTCACTGTACCAGGTGTCGAGAGCTCCAACACAAAGAGCGACGAAAGTATTCACAATAGTACCTCTTCATGTATTCATCCCATTCCTGTATATCCAATTCACAAAACTGTGAGCTTCTGCATATATACAGACAGCTAAACAAGCATGTTTAAGAGATGCATGGATAGCATCCATCTCTGATCAGATGCATCCATCGGCACCGCCAATCTATAGTAGCTCTCTATAAACTTCGATAGCAGCCATCTCTGATCAGGTGTATATTCAGGCTAAATACATGCATGAACACAAATAGATGATCTGTAGTTGGAGCGGGTTAAGGCTTGAAAGAAATTCATCAACTTCGTCATGCTTTTCCATTATTTTGGGTTTTAGGAAATCTAGAGAGATGGTGCTGTAGATGCCTTGCTGATTGCTTGTCGAGCCTGTTTCTTCTTGAAGAAGAATATGTTGTTTCTTCTGCTCGGAAACCTATTCTTGTGTATTTGGTACGTCGTTGTTTGTGCCATCCTCTTTTAAATCAGTGCCTGTTTGTTCAAGTTGATCTGTGCTCGGGGTATTGCTGTTGATATTTTGCTCGTTTGTTTGCTCTTCAGAATGGTGTGGTATCTTGTCGTCTGGTGGTGGTTGATCTGGTTCTATTGGTGGATCCTTTTCTTCGTGGTCTGTGCAAGATTCTTGGGCGACGGCGTGTCTGTTGACATCCATAACCTTTTTGTGTTTACTGGATATATCAATAACTTCATGCTCTTTTGTGGTTGTCGCATGCATAATATGTTCTTTTGGCTTGGGATTTGGCGGAAACTCTTCTAGTACGCAACATTCTGTTTGTTGCATTTCCTTGTGTTGATACTTCAGCATATCTGTTAGAATCAAATAATAATAATTAAAAAAAGAATATTACTTATTCTAGTGTGACAAAATTGTAAGGATTAGTTTCTGAAAAGACTAACCTGTTGTACACTTGATTAATGACAGTTTGGTATTCCCTCTGTGTTGATTGATTAGTTGATATAGAATTTTTTTCCTTAACTCTGGTACTTGTTCTGGCTCTAAGTTTGCTGCTGTTCCATCATTGAAGTAGTGCTTCAGGTTCATGTACATATAGAATGCGCAATCCATTCTGCATGTAGAGGAATGGTACTAGTAAGATTGTTGCATTCAAGAAATGGAAAGAAGAGAAGTGTTGGAGCAATGGTAGTGGTAATTGTTGCATTGAAAACACGAAAGAACAACATTATTTCAGTAATTGTAGTATTGAATCTTGCATTGAAAAAAAGAAAGAAGTGAAATGTTGGAAGTTCTTACGTGTCTTCTCCTTGAAGTGGCACATGTAGTTTGACCCTTTTGAAATGGTCGATGCTCTTTTGTGAAAGTTGTAGCTCTGTGCTTACATGCTTCCATATTTTCATTAATTTGCTGGTTACATTGTTGAAGAATTCTATTGTGCCTGGATATGCAGTTGAAGAGTCAAGGAGTTCAAAGCGCTCTTTTTGCATCTTAACTGTAATGGTGAAGTAATGACTTGTATTTTCGTCTTGCTCAAACCCGTGCAACGAACATGGTAGAAGGAACAACAAAACAAAAAATAAAAAGAAAATATTTGGAAATCTTCTTATATTTAGAAACATAAAATAAAAAAGATAACCTTTCATAACATATACGCAAGTTGATCTGCTTACCATGTTATAATCTTGCAGTTTTTCTTCTTCTTGCATGTTGAAAAATGATGTAAGCCTGGCAGGTAGTAATTTTTTTCTAGTGTGTTCTTGATCATTATTTCTGTAGCACATTGGATCTTCGTCATCGGCTTCCTTTATCGAGTGCTGCTTGTTTTGTCACAGGTAGACAAAGGGAATTTGTAAGTTCAGTTATAAAGTCATATATATTGTTTTAAACGTGATTATTTTGCCATGATCTTTACTTACAGTGTTGCTTAACGACAAAATCTTTCTCCCTGTGCCATTTAGTTGTTTTCTCAAGATTGTTAGCATGGGCTCGATTGCTTCGGTGCATACTGAATTACCGACCTTGAAACTTTCGGCGACATGGCCTAGATTGACATCAAACTTGTTCGTTGTAATGAAAAGCTCATCCCTGCAAAGTATATTTAGAAAAATGTTTTAGTTTACACATGATACAGTCAAAATGATCGTGTGTAATAATGTGTTTTGTGTTAGTTGCATGAACTTACATTTCTCTCTGTGTCCATGGCTTGCATACAACGTTGTACAGGTCTTCGATGGCTTTGTTGACGGAATCACTATCTTTGTCCCCTTTCTCCATTGTATCTGCGATGATTTTGAATTTAATATAAATAACTCCAAGTCACAAGATCACAAGATAGCAATTAAGTTTATATTGTCTTGCCTGCTTCGATGGTAGAAGATATGTCCTGTCCAGTGTTGTTCCTTTCTTGTTCTCCTTTTGCTTGTTGCGGCATATTATGTTCTTCTTTTTGCATTGTACCCTTTTGTTCAGTTTTTTCTGCATCCTCATATGAGTCGTCTGTGACTTTCTTAGCATCATGTTTTTCCTTGTCAACCGTCGTGTCTTGCTGGTGGTCTTTTCCGTCTTGTTTTTTAGTCTCGACCTGGTTGGCACTGACCTCTCTGCCAGGGGAATTGGCATCGTACAACGGTGTAGGGTTTTCTTCGATGGTTTCTTCTTCTTTCTCTGGAACAATGTGTGTGTCTGCTTCATTGCTTGTATCTCTGTGGTCGCCTTCTTCGTGTTTTTGCGTTATCATTGAAAAAGCATTGAAATAATTTAACTTGCTACTTTATTTCAATTATAGCAGATGTTATGGGAAAACAGCAAATTGTTTGGTGCGTTGTTTGAGCTATTTTGATTGTGGTTAAGTCATGTAATTTTGTGGAAATATTTTGTGCAACTTCACCTGTTGAGCTGTCATTGGTGATGCTGACTGTTCCACCCATTCTTCGTCGAGTGTAGTTTCTTGGGTATCCTCATGTTGTTTGTTTTGGTGTTCATCATCACTGTCATGTTTTTTGTCTTGCAGCTGTTCAATCATAAATGTTGCTAAGTTTGAGTGCATTTTAGTTCTCATGGAACTACTTTATATTTTCGTAGAATCAGCTTATGTAACTTTACCTCCTCAATCGTTGCTGCTGAATGTTGTGCTTGTTCTTCGTTGAGTGGAGGTTTTTGGGCATCTTCTTCTTCTTTCTTTTGTAGTTCATCGCCGGTGTCGTCGTTTTTGTCTTGTAGCTTTTGAAACACAGAGGTGGCTAAGTGGCAGTGCATTTGAGGTTCCACATAGCTATTTTATACTTTGATAGGACCAATGTATGTAACTTTACATTTTCAGTCGTTGTTGCTGCTGCCGTCTCTGTCGCGTGTTTTTCGGTGAGTGAATATTTTTGGGCTTGGTCTTCTGTTACGGTTGATGGTTGCCTTTTGAAGAACATATTGCCCTTCTTCAGTGTCCTCCTTTTGCTCATTGGTCTCCTCTCTCTGCTATGCAGGAAAGTAGTGAAATGTCAAATGCGTGTTTTTCAACTATAAGTTCATGAAGAGGTGTTATGTGTTTTCACCTCTGTATTTGTTGTTGTTACTGCTGATTCTTCGTTCAGTGGTGGTTTTGGGTCCTTCTCTTGCTCTTTATTTTGTTGTTCATCGTCACTGACCTTGTTTTTTTTCTTGCAGCTGTTCAAACATAGAGGCGGCAAAGTGAGAGTCCATTGGAGTGAATACAAATGTGGTAGGTTGAAGTTTATTTGATTGTGCATGCATCAATTTTATAATTTCATAGTTGCAGGTTTCGTAAGTTTACCTTTTCAGTCGTTGACGCTGCCGCTGTCTCTTGTACCTGTTGTTTGGTGAGTGAATTTTTTGTGGCTTGGTCTTCAGTGGCATTATTGTCTATCATTTGAAGAACATGTTTGGGTTCTTCATTGGGCTCCTCTGGTTGTGTTTGATGGTCTTGATTGTTGATGGTTTCTTGATCTTCTTGTGTCTGCACCAACACAATAAATATTTAAGAAATGGGTGCATTTCTGACTGTTCAGTTACAATTTTTTATAAGACCTCTATCTCTGGAGTTGCGGGACTGTCTACTGCTTGTACTACGGCTTCTCCTTGTCTTGTGTTGTCCTCTAGTTTTTCTTGTTCAATGTCTATGCCAGTGCTTTTGCTTGCTTCCTCTTCCTGTTTAATAAATATTGAAATTATAGATTGAACTTCATTTGTGTCTGAGCTTTGTAACCTCACCTCTTCAGATGTTGTTTGAAGTTCTTGATCTTTGAGATCAGCGTACTCGTTTGTTTCCTGCATTTGTTCAAAGAAAAGGGTGAGACATCCCTTATAATTTTTGTATTGACGTGGCGGGGTGTATTAGTGTCAGGACCCCGATTCTAAGTCACACTGAGGGAGTCCTGGATTAGGGGGTGTCCGGATGGCCGGACTATACCTTCAGCCGGACTCCTGGACTATGAAGATACAAGATTGAAGACTTCGTCCCGTGTCCGGAAGGGGCTTTCCTTGGCGTGGAAGGCAAGCTTGGCGATACGGATATATAGATCTCCTACCATTGTAACCGACTTTGTGTAACCCTAACCCTCTCCGCTGTCTATATAAAACAGAGGGTTTTAGTCCGTAGGACAACATACAGAACAACAATCATACCATAGGCTAGCTTCTAGGGTTTAGCCTCTCCGATCTCGTGGTAGATCTACTCTTGTACTACCCATATCATCAATATTAATCAAGAAGGGCGTAGGGTTTTACCTCCATCAAGAGGGCCCAAACCTGGGTAAAACTTCGTGTCCCTTGCCTCCTGTTACCATCCGGCCTAGACGCACAGTTCGGGACCCCCTACCCGAGATCCGCCGGTTTTGACACCGACATTGGTGCTTTCATTGAGAGTTCCTCTGTGTCGTCGCCGTTAGGCTTGATGGCTCCTATGATCATCAATAGCGATGCAGTCCAGGGTGAGACCTTCCTCCCCGGATAGATCTTCGTCTTCGGCGGCTTCGCACTGCGGGCCAATTCACTTGGCCATCTAGAGCAGATCGAAAGCTATGCCCCTGGCCGTCAGGTCAGATTTGGAAGTTTAAACTACACGACTGACATCCACGGGGACTTGATCTTCGACGGATTCGAGCCACTGCCAAGTGCGCCGCACTGTCGCGACGAGCATGATCTAGCTCTGTCGCCGAACAGTGCCCTGAAGGCCGCACCCGCATCGGCTTCGACCCTTAATTTGGAGCCAACTGTGCCGATCGAGGATGGGTGGTTGGACGCCGCCTCGGGGGCTGTGATCCCAACGGCGATCGAGCCAAACACCAGCCCCGCACTCCGCGAGACTCGTGACTCCAAGGAGCCAGACTCCTCTCCGGACTCCGAACCCTCCGCGCCCCTGTCGATCAAATCCGATTGGGCGCCGATCATGGAATTTACTGCCGCGGACATCTTTCAGCACTCGCCTTTCGTCGATATTCTGAAGACACTAAAGTCTCTCTCTTTATCAGGAGAGCCCTGGCCGGACTACGGTCAGCAAGGTTGGGATACGGACGATGAAGAAATTCAAAGCCCACTCACCACCCACTTTGTAGACACTGTCGACGATTTAACCGACATGCTCGACTTTGACTCCAAAGACATCGACGGTATGGACGCCGATGCAGGAGACAATGAAGAACCAGCGCCTATTGGGCCCTGGAGAGCCACCTCGTCATATGACATATACATGGTGGACACCCCAAAAGAAGGAGATGGCGATGGACCAACAGAGGATGACCCCTCCAAGAAACAGTCTAAGCGCCGGCGTCAGCGGCGCCGCTCAAAATCCCGCCAAAGCAAATACGGCGATTCCAGCACGGGAGATAATAATACTCCGGAGAGTGCCGAAGAAAACCCCCTCTAGCAAGATTCAGCACAGGAGGATGGAGATGCCAGCCCTCATGAGAGAGCGGCAGACAGAGAGGTCGAGGACGATAATTATATGCCTCCCTCCGAAGACGAGGCAAGCCTCGACGACGACGAATTCGTCGTGCCAGAGGATCCCGTCGAGCAAGAGCGTTTTCAACGCACGCTTATGGCCACGGCAAGAAGCCTCAAGAAAAAACAGCAACATCTTAGAGCTGATCAAGATTTGCTAGTCGACAGATGGACTGAAGTCCTTGCGGCCGAAGAGCATAAACTCGAACGCCCCTCCAAGAGCTACCCAAAGCGCAGGTTGCTACCCCGATTAGAGGAGGAAGCACTTAAACCTACATCACCAGCACTTGATACGGCCGACCGGCCACCTCGTGGCCGCGACAGAGAGGCCTCTCGGCCCTCCACTCAAGCCGCACCCCGTACCAAGGTACGGGAAAATGCGCCTGACCTGCGAGATATGTTGGAGGACAAGGCAAGGCAAACAAGAGCGATCTACGGATCACGTGGGCGCCCCACGACTCGAGACGGTAACCGTCATGCCGGACACAAATCCGGTAGGGCCGAACACAGTAGACAAAGCTCATTGGAGCTACGTCATGATATAGCCCAGTACAGAGGCGCCGCACACCCACTATGCTTCACAGAAGTAATGGATCATCAAATCCCCGAGGGTTTCAAACCCGTAAACATCGAATCATATGATGGCACAACAGATCCTGCGGTATGGATCGAGGATTATCTCCTTCATATCCACATGGCCCGCGGCGATGATCTCCACGCCATCAAATACCTCCCACTCAAGCTTAAAGGACCAGCTCGGCATTGGCTTAACAGCTTGCCGGCAGGATCAATCAGTTGTTGGGAGGACCTAGAAGCCGCATTCCTCGACAATTCCAGGGCACTTATGTGCGACCACCAGACGCCGATGACCTAAGCCACGTAATTCAGCAGCCAGAGGAATCGGCCAGGCAATTCTGGACACGGTTCCTAACAAAGCAAAATCAAATAGTCAACTGTCCGGACGCAGAGGCCCTAGCAGCCTTCAAGCATAATATCCGTGACGAGTGGCTTGCCCGGCATCTTGGACAGGAAAAGCCGAAATCTATGGCAGCACTCACGACACTCATGACCCGCTTTTGCGTGGGAGAAGACAGCTAGCTTGCTCGTAGCAACAATATGACCAAGAACCCTGGTAATTCGGATACCAGGGACAGTAGTGGCAGGTCACGTCGCAACAAGCAGAAGCGCCGCATTAACGGCGACAATGCTGAGGATACGGCAGTTAATGCCAGATTCAGAGGCTATAAATCCGGTCAGCAGAAAAAGCCATTCAAAAGAAATCCTAGGGGGCCGTCCAGTTTGGACCGAATACTCGACCGCTTGTGCCAGATACATGGCACCCCCGAAAAGCCGGCCAATCACACCAACAGGGATTGTTGGGTGTTCAAGCAGGCAGGCAAGTTAAATGCTGAAAATACCGACAAGGGGCTGCATAGCGATGACGACGAAGAGCCCCGGCCGCCGAACAACAGTGGACAGAAGGGTTTTCCCCCACAAGTGCGGACGGTGAACATGATATACGCAACCCACATCCCCAAGAGGGAGCGGAAGCGCGCGTTAAGGGACGTATACGCGGTAGAGCCAGTCGCCCCAAAGTTCAACCCATGGTCCTCCTGCCCGATCACCTTTGATCGAAGGGACCATCCCACTAGCACCCGTCATGGCGGATTCGCCGCATTGGTTCTAGACCCAATTATTGACGGATTTCATCTCACTAGAGTCCTTATGGATGGCGGCAGCAGCCTGAACCTGCTTTACCAGGATACAGTGTAGAAAATGGGCATAGATCCCTCGAGGATTAAGCCCACCAAAACGACCTTTAAAGGCGTAATACCAGGTGTAGAGGCCAACTGTACAGGCTCAGTCACACTTGAAGTGGTCTTCGGATCTCCGGATAATTTCCGAAGTGAGGAGTTAATCTTCGACATAGTCCCATTCCGCAGTGGCTATCACGCACTGCTCGGGCGAACCGCATTCGCCAAGTTCAACGCGGTACCTCACTACGCATACCTTAAGCTCAAGATGCCAGACCCTCGAGGAGTAATTATGGTCAATGGAAACACCAAACGCTCCCTCCGAACGGAGGAGCACACGGCGGCCCTTGCAGCGGAAGTACAAAGCAGCCTCTCCAGGCAGTTCTCCAGTCCGGCCATTAAACGTCCGGACACCTTCAAGCGCGCCCGGAGTAACCTACAACAAGACCCCCTGGCACGTTCCGAGCAGGCGTAGCAATGCGGCCCCAACCCCAGCCCTCGCAAAAATGCGACACTAGTGCTTCGCGTACATAACTACGCTCTAGAAATACCATGGGTACAGGGGGAGGGGCACCATCACGGCACACCCGAAACACGGCTTAAACCGCACCTGGGGCTGCCATTTTTTAATTTTCTCTTACTTTCAGGACTCCATTCTTCGGAAGGCCTGTTCGGCAGTTCAATTGCCGCACAAACGATGCAAGAACCAGGGAAGCAGACAAGCCATGCCGCATTACGGAACTCCCAGGTGGTCTCTATCACGAGCAGTATACCTGTTTCGCATACCATTCCGCAGCCTGCCCCTGGAACGGACATGTTAAATAGTCCAACCTTTTGCTTATCGCATTATTTGTATCGTTCTGCTTTGATCGCAGCCCTTTTTAATAAACAATGCATAGCTTTTGTCTATTTTTGCATTACTCTTTTTTTACAAATATATGTTCCTTAACGACATGTTGCACCCGTACACTTTGGTACGGCCAAAATACATCAGGGGCTTTAGTACCCCTCATTATGGTGTGAGAAGTCCGAACACTTTAACAAGTGCGGCACCCCGAACTTATAGCATTATATGCATCGGCTCCGAATCATGTCTTGGGTCAATAGTTGGGTTTGCCCGGCTCCTATGTTTTGGTGCCTTACGTTCCGCTATGTCGGCTAAGGTAGCACTAGGAGAACTACTGCGATTGTGCCCCAGTTGAGCTGGGTCGAGCACCTCAGTAGAGAAAGCTAAAACTGACTGTCATGATGAAGCGAGAGCTGGTCGCTGTTCGAGAGGTTTTTCGAGTCCCTAAAGACTTATGCCGCTTAGAGCGAGGAGTCGGCTCTGTCCGGCCAAGGCGTGGATAGCGCCCCGAACTCGGTCTTCCGAATACCAGGGGCTTCGCCGAAATTTAAAATTATAGAATTCTATGGCTAAGTGAGAGTGTTCACGCATTATAGTCCGATTGCCTTGTTCGTTGTGCTGAGCGCCTCCCTCGAAGGACCCAAACATGGGAAAAGAGCGCTCAGGTTTATCCCCGAACACCCCAGCACTAGCGGCACGGGGGCAGAAGCCGACGACTCGCCATCTCTCAGAATTGATAAACAGCCGCACAGAAGGTAATATTTTAAATTCCAACAGCATTGCTTAGCGCATATGAACAAGTTTTCAGCGCACAGGACAAAACGAGCGAGTTTTACTCAAAAATTACATCCCTGGAACATTCATCCGCCATAAGGCAGGCACCCTTCAGAACATCCTTATAATAATTCTCGGGCTTGCGATGCTCTTTCCCAGGCGGTGGCCCGTCCTTCACAAGCTTCTCAGCATCCAGCTTGCCCCAGTGCACCTTAGCACGGGCAAGGGCCCTACGGGCACCTTCAATGCAGACGGAGCGCTTGATGACTTCGAGCCTTGGACAGGCCCCCACCAGCCGCCGCACCAGCCCGAAATAGCTCCCAGGCAGAGCCTCTCCAGGCCACAGCCGAACTATGAGGCCCTTCACGGCCTGTTCGGCCGCCTTGTTGAGCTCGACCAGTTGCTTCAGCTGGTCACTCAGGGGCACGGGGTGTCCGGCCTTAGCATACTGAGACCAGAACACCTTCTCTGTCGAGCTGCCCTCCTCGGCTCGATAGAATGCGGCGGCATCGGACATGCTATGGGGAAGATCTGCGAGCGCTCCTGGAGAGCTCCGGATTCGGGTAAGTAACAAGTAACTCACGTTTATGTGTTTGCTTTGCATAAAGAATGCCTTACCCGCCGCTATCTTTTTCACCGCATCCAACTCCTGGAGGGTCTTCTGGGATTCGGCCTTGGCAGACTTGGCATTTTAATAGCCACCGCGAGCTCGGACGCTCGCGTCTTTGAGTCAAGCTCCAAACTCTCATGTTTTTTCATGAGAGCCTGGAGCTCTTGCCGCACCTTGCCAACCTGGGCCTCATACTTCTCCCGCTCGGTGCACTCCGTGGCCGCCCTCTTCTCGGCCTCGAGCAGCGCTTGCTTAAGGGTCGCCACCTCAGACGTGGCCCCTACAATAGCCACGATAATCCTGTCATTTTTTGCAATTGCACCTTTTTTATATATATTCAAACAAGGTATTTCTTACCTTCCTTGTCCTCGAGCTGCTTCTTGGCACACCCGAGCTCTTGCTCAGACTGCTCGAGGTTCTGCTTTAGCGTGTCCACTTCCGCAGTCAGTACAGCGGACGCCAGCAGAGAAGCCTGCATACGCATATTAACTCCTTTTTGTTAGACTACTGCGAATTTTATTTGATCCTCTATTCGGCTTTTCTTCCCGAACGCCAAACGGAGCATCAGGGGCTACTGTCTATGCGGTAATATTATTTACACATTCTTTACTTACCTCAAAGCCTGTTAAAAGGCTAGCACAAGTTTCAGTCAGTCCACTCTTGGCGGACTGAACCTTCTGGACCACCGCACTCATAATGGTGCGGTGCTCCTCGTCGATGGAGGCGCCTTTGAGCACCTCCAATAGATTGTCCGGCGTCTCCGGTTGGATGGGGGTCACCGGCACGGTGGGCTTGCTCCTCTTGGAAGGAGGTCGCCCGCCGGACTCTGGAACCTTTGAAGGTTCCGGAGCGGTGTCCGGCCTAGAGCCGGACTTGGATCCCTGGGGGGTTTTATCCCCTTTACTCCTGGAGTCCGGGAGGTCGCCTTGCGGTGCCTCCAGGACCACCTCCTCCTGGCTTGGAACCTGTTGGGACAACACTTCGGCGTCGTCCGTAGGGCGGGGGGAGGTAGCCATCGGAAGCGAATTCACATCCGACGAGTCCAATGAACCGCTCGACGACACGTCGAGCCGGTCTTTGGGTGGGCTGCGTAATCATATTCGACATAAGGGAAAGCTGTGCAATAAAGGAATACTATGAATTACTCTGGTATCCGGATACTTACGATTTCGCCAGGGGCTTGGCCCTGAGCGGCCACTCCTCTCCACCGTCGTCGGCGTCGGTGGAGTAGTCCGGAGGAAGGGTTTTCCCCTTCTTGGACCCTTCAGCCTCCCCAGTGAGGGCGGCCTTCCTTTTCTTCTCTCCTCCCGCTGGAGGGGGAGAGGTCTCTTCTTCCTCCTCCTCGTCTTCACGGGAGGAATGCGCCTTGGAGCCGTCGGATGATGAACCCGACACCTCCTGGCGCCGGGCACTTTTTCGAGTCCCAGTGGCCTTCTTCGTGGCCTTCTTCTCCGGCACCACATAGGGTGCCGGAACCAGCAGCTTCGCCAAGCGGGCATCGGCTGGGTCTTCGGGCAAAGGAGCCGGACAGTCGATTTGTCCGGACTTCGCCTGGCAATCCTGTCAAAGGTAAGGGAGCTTAGATCCTGCATAGAGTTAAACTATGAAAAACTAATACCCTGTAAAAGGTACAAACAACTTACCGCGCTAGCGTGACGTTGCGCGCTGAATCTGTGATCCTCGGTAGCGGATGCGGGAGCCTCGGCGCCCATGAAAAGCACCTTCCAGGCATCTTCGTACGTCGTGTCGAGAGCCTGCTCAGAGTTCGGTGCTGCGCCGGGTTGAACTCCCATAGATTGAAGGCCCGTTGTTGACACGGGAGGATCTGGCGGATGAGCATAACCTGGACTACGTTGACAAGCTTGAACTGCTTGTTCACCAGGGTTTGGATGCATGTTTGTAGTCCAGTCACCTCTTCTTTGCTGCCCCACGACAGGCCCGTCTCTTTCCAGGACGTGAGCCGCGTTGGGGGTCTGGACCGGAACTCGGGGGCTGCGACCCACTCAGGGTCGCGCGGCTCGGTGATGTAAAACCACCCCGATTGCCACCCCTTCAGGGTCTCCACAAAGGAGCCCTCGAGCCATAAGACGTTGGGCATCTTGCCCACCATGGCGCCTCCACACTCCGCCTGGTTGCCGCGCACCACCTTCGGCTTGACATTAAAAGTCTTGAGCCATAGGCCGAAATGGGGGCGGATGCGGAGGAAAGCCTCGCACACGACGATAAATGCCAAGATGTTGAGGATTAAGTTCGGGGCCAGATCATGGAAATCCAGGCCGTAGTAGAACATGAGTCCCCGGACGAATGGGTGGATAGGAAAGCCCAGTCCGCGGAGGAAGTGGGGAAGGAACACTACCCTCTCATGGGGCCTTGGGGTGGGGAGGAGCTGCCCCTCTTCGGGAAGCCGGTACGCGATCTCGTTAGACAAGTATCCGGCCTTCCTCAGTTTTTTGATGTGTCCCTCCGTGACGGAGGAGACCATCCACTTGCCTCCCGCTCCGGACATGGCTGGAGAAGGTTGAGGTGGGGAGTGCGGACTTGGGCGCTGGAGCTTGAGTGCGCGAAAATGGATAGGCAGAGGAGGAAGAAGGCGTAGGTGAAAAGGTGGATCCTTATCCCCTTATATGGGTGGATGCAACTACGTGTCCCCACCAGCCTGGTAAAACTCGCTTATCTCCAAGCGCCGTAATCAATGGCACGGTTGGGTTACCCACGCCCGTATTTATGAGAATCCCGGAATAAGGGGACACTATCTCTGCTCCGACGAGACGTGCCAAGGAAACCACCTCGCATAACACGCTGAGGTGGGACAATAAAACGATTCGAATAAAGGCTTGGCCGTGGTGCGATGTCACACTACGGAATACGTCAGCAGATTAGATTTGTGTAAATATTATTCTCTCTATGGAAATATGTGGAAACTTATTTTGCAGAGCCGGACACTATCTTTGTGTTCAAAATCTTCTATGAAGTACTTGGAGGAGGAACCCGCCTTGCAATGCCGAAGACAATCTGCGCGCCGGACTCGTCGTCATTGAAGCCTGGTTCAGGGGCTACTGAGGGAGTCCTGGATTAGGGGGTGTCCGGATGGCCGGACTATACCTTCAGCCGGACTCCTGGACTATGAAGATACAAGATTGAAGACTTCGTCCCATGTCCGGAAGGGGCTTTCCTTGGCGTGGAAGGCAAGCTTGGCGATACGGATATATAGATCTCCTACCATTGTAACCGACTTTGTGTAACCCTAACCCTCTCCGGTGTCTATATAAACCAGAGGGTTTTAGTCCGTAGGACAACATACAGAACAACAATCATACCATAGGCTAGCTTCTAGGGTTTAGCCTCTCCGATCTCGTGGTAGATCTACTCTTGTACTACCCATATCATCAATATTAATCAAGCAGGACATAGGGTTTTACCTCCATCAAGAGGGCCCGAACCTAGGTAAAACTTCGTGTCCCTTGCCTCATGTTACCATCCGGCCTAGACGCACAGTTCGGGACCCCCTACCCGAGATCCGCCGGTTTTGACACCGACACACACCGATCTAGCATGTAACACCTCATATCACTTTGCGGCCTCACGCACGGTATTCCCACGGGTGTTGCCTTACCATGGCCCGAAACCGTTTGCGCCTTTTGGCTCATGTATATGATAGTGTCGCTAGCATCCATATGACAGAGAACCCGGGCCGACATGACTAGTCATGGACCCAAAGTGGCACTAACTTACGGGGACACGCATACATGAATCAACATCGAGCATGTCGGTTAGCAGCTTGCGAATCCGGGCTGTAGCACTGGGCTAACAGGACTCCAGGAACCTGGGCTGTAGCAGGCTAGGTAGGACTCCGGATGTCACCACATGACATTTCCCCGAAGGGACAGACACAGGAACAAAGTGAATCACATGCCGGCCAGTCAAGTGTTCCGGAGCAGTGGTGCTGGGCTAGCAGGACTCCGGTGAACCGGGCTGTAGCGGACTAATATGGCTCATGGAAGCACAAGACTACATTTCCCCATAAGAGAGGCTACCAAGGATAAACAACTAGGTTGTCGGATCCCACACATACCAAGCATTTCAATCATACACACAATATGCTCGATATGTGTAAATGCAACATGGCATCACAACATAACTCTACAACTCAAGTATTTATTCATTAGGCTCCGAGGATCCAAGTATTACAAACATGGGTCTCATGACCCCAACATACAGAGCATACAAACAACAAGCACATGCAAAAGCTTAACTTGTCTGAGTACAGACAACTACAAATGAAGAAGGCTGAGAAGCCTGACTATCTATAAGACCCTCCCAAGGGTACAAGATCGTAGCTGAGATAACAAGCTAAACGTCGAAGTCCACGCGGAACTACTAGTGAGACTGGCGTCTCTCTGCAAAACATAAAATAGGCAAACGTGAGTACAAATGTACCCAGCAAGACTTACATCAGAACTAGCTACATATGCATCAGTATCAACAAAGGGGGTGGTGGAGTTGGACTGCAGCAAGCCAGCTTTGACTCAGTGGCTATCCTAACTATGACTGCAAGTAACTCTTTTGAGGTGGCGCACACGAGTCCACATATTCACCATTTCAATACACCACTATGGATCCGCTCCCGTCTCCCTACGAGAACGCCATCCATGGAACTCACGCTTATCTTGCGCATTTTAGAGTATCCACTTTCACTTGTCTATGAACTATGCAAGGGGTCCAAGTTTCCATATCCGAGGAATCCGGCTATTCGAATAGATAATGATAAACCTGCAGGGGTGTACTTCTTCACACACGCTCTCGCCACTTACCACCATGTACACGTCGTGTATCTCGGCAACCTTCAAGCGGAAGCCTGGTGAGGGAGTCGGCCACGACCTGACTAATCACACAAGTCTCTCGTCCAGGTTTATCGCCTATTCGGGTTCCATCCGCAAGGAGATCCGGTCGAGGTGTCGCTCACGGCCCCAAACGATGTGAGCAGGGTTCCCAAGCCCACCATCTGAGTGCCTCTTGGTACACCGTGCCACTGTGCCTAGTCTGTCCCAAGCCCACCTATACCGGGTGCCACTTGGTAGACTACTAACACTACCTACAAACACCAGAAACTAGTTGCAACTCCTGGACAGAGATTGAGTTGATTAATAAGTCGAGAGGGGTCGAGTTACCGGAACCCAATGTGTGGTAGTAACTGTTCATGGATCACAAACACAAAACTCAGTTCCTAAGAATGGCTGCAATGAGACAACCCACCATGTACTCCTACATGGCCTCTCACCACTACCTTTACCAAATCGTGTTCACACACTTAGCTCTCAACAGTAGGACATGTTCACCACATTCCAATTCATCCCCGATGAATCAGACCCGACTCAACTCTAAGCAGTAGCAGGCATGACAAACAAGCATGAATGAGTAGGCACATCAGGGCTCAAACAACTCCTACTTATGCTAGTGGGTTTCATCTATTTACCGTGGCAATGACAGGTCATGCAGAGGAAAGGGGTTCAGCTACCGCATCATGTACCAGTTGAAACGTTGTTGTCCTAATGCAGTAAAAGAGAGCAGGAGCAAGAGAGTGGGATTGTATCGGAATAAACAAGGGGTTTTTGCTTGCCTGGCACTTCTGAAGATAGTATAGTTCTTCATCGGTGTCATCGATCACATCGTCGGAACCACGTCTATCAAGAGGGGACAAACACCGGCAACTGAGAAAGAACACAATCAATGCAATGCCACAATATGATGCATGATCATGACATGGCAATATGCTGTGATTTGAGCTAATGCATCTAGCTATGATTTAAATGAAGTTGGTTTGAATACATGATTCAAATTCCAACTCCATATATGATTATTTAAATGCCCTTAATTTGTTTTGTCCAAAACAGAGGAAAAACATTGTTCAAACATGCATGAAAATGGTACAGATGGATAGATTGGATTTTTCTGATCATTTTTCATATACAAATTATTTGATTTGGAGCTACGGTTGAATTACTATGATTTTTAGAAGTTTTAGCTAATTTCTGAAATAAATAAATCGTTATATTTATTTAAAATCCAGAAAAGGGTTTATTGCGTCAGCACTGCGGCATGCTGACCTCAGCAGGTCAATTGGGCGCCTCTAGGTCAAACCTGACCAGTAGGCCCACTAGTCAGTGACACATAGTCAGCTACAGAGGCTGACATGTGGGACCCGGTCAAAGCTGACGTGGCCAAGTCAAAGGTGACAGGCGGGGCCCTCTGAGATTAGCACTAATCTAACAAAGAGGTTAAACTAATTAACTTAGGTACTGGGGCCCACTTGTCAGTGAGAGCTGGGGGTTAATTAGTGCTAACAGTGGGGGTTTAACCGGCGACTAAACGCCGGCGCTAAGCAGTGCACGACGGCGATCACCGGCTGGCCGGTTCCGGCCACGGCTGGTCGCGCGGGTGGGTTCTACGGGGTCATGGGAGTGAGCCGCGTCCAACGGTGCCATCAGTTGGTCGCGGGGTGGCCGGAATCATCGCTGGCGTCGAGCTGGGCGGCGGTGGCGCTCGGGCACATGCGGGAAGTGGTGCTACGGGGCACGCCGAGCTAGCAAAAAGGGCTGGATGGCCTCCTGGAAAAACCAGGAGCTCATTGCCATGCCCAGCAACGATGGGCGCTGGCTGCAGTGGCGACGCACGACAAGGCAGGCGGCGACGAGCTTCGTCCGCGGTGGCCAGCGGGGTTAGAGGAAGAAATCGAGTGGGAGGAGAGAGGGGTTGGGAGCAGAAGCTCACGGCGATCACGTAGGGAAGGTCAGCGAGCTCGGGGAGGTCCTGGCGGCGCCGAATCGACCGGAGACGGGCTCGGGTGCTCGAGGTTGAAGACGAAGGCGAAGACGGCGTTCGGCGGCGTTTGGCGTCGCGTGAGTCGACAGAGAGGCGTAGACATCTGTGGCGGAGCTCCTGGGCATGTCGGCTAGGCGAGGGGGAGGCGGTGGCCGCGGTGGTGCACGTCGGCGGCGACGGGGCCGCTCGGGTGCATGCGAGTGAGAGAGCAGAGGAGGGGAGAGGCCACGGGTGAGGGAGAGAGAGGTCAGGGTGGGTGCGTGGCTACGTTGGAGGCGTCCAGGCGTCGGCGGCAAGCAGGAGCTGGCGAGGCGCGTGCTCGCGAGCGGTGGCCACGCGCGCTGCGTCCTCCTGGCAAGAGGAGAACGATGACTGGCCACTGGGCCAGTCGGGCCGGTTGGGCTATCACAGAGCTGGGCCGGTTGGGCGCTAGGTGGGCTGCGCCAGGTAAGTGCCAGGTGGGTTTTTCCTCTCTCTGGTTTTCTCTATTTTATTTATGTTTTCTATTTTTTGCTATTTGTTTTGATTTAGTAATAATACCAAACCATTTCATAAAATCCTGGAAACAATTATGGGTGCTTTCTGAATTATTTCAGTGACCCTTAACAATTTCCAACATCTTTGGAGCATCTAAAATATATATAGCATTTAAAGGCCCCAATTCAAATACAATATGAGTTAATTTAAAAATCCAGAATGGCCTAAAAATATGTGCATCATTTTTGGCAGAGGTTTTCACCTTTATCAAAAATAATGAACTTCTCTAAAGGGCATTCTGGGTTCATTGAAAATATTTTTATTTTGATCCTAATTGCATTTCATTTAGTGCTAGGGTTTGTCATCCCCATTTCAAAATTCAAACAACATAGACATGATGCATGGATGCTTATGAAACTAATTGCAATCAAATTCTAGGGCTGTGACAACTAGGTAGTTCAGACATCATAAAAATATTTTATAAAGTGGTTGTTGTTGTTGAATTTTTACCTCCGTGTTGATGACTAGGTTATTTGTGCCTGCATCTACTATTTCTTTGTCAGGTATAACAGTCTCTTGTTTCTCATCTGCTGGGATGTCTTGCGCTTTCTCCTTTGTACTCGTGATGGTGATCTGCAATGTTGTGGCGCTGGAAATCTCTTGTACACAAAGTTCCTATTGTGTGACCCCTTCGTCTATTTGAGGTTCACTATGGGGTTCAATTTCATCACGGGTTGTCTCTTGGTCTTGCAGTGCTTGTGATACCTGGAGATCAAACAATATGAGTTTGTGGTTCACTTTCTTTCCTGCCATTTATGAGTTTTCGGTGTGGGTAATAGTGGGGTATGGAAGTTTACCTCCTCTTCGTTGTTTTCTTCTTCTTTGTCGTTTGTTATGCTAACGGTTGATTGTGGGTTAGGCTCATGCATTTGGTTGGCGGGGCTGCTGACTTGATTGTTCTTCAACTGAGCCTAAATTTTGTTGGAGGTTTGTCAGTTCACTTATAACTCTATTCGGTTTTGAAAGGAAAAATGGGTGTTCATACTGACCTCTTCACAGGTTCTGACGTCAAACATATCTTGTGCTTGTGTTGGGGTAGTTGTAGTTGTAGCATTGTCTGTTGTGAGGTTGCTTTGTTTGTTGTGTTCATTCGTGTTTTTAGGGTTGTTGACACCATCCTGCTGTTGGAGTTCATCTTGGTCTGGCGTGCTATTGGTACGTTCCTGAAAGCATTGAGGCAGTTCTTTTTAGTTTAGGTATGAAAACAGGGGTTTGCTTTAGGGTGCGTATGGCACCATGCATTAGTACTTACTTACCTGTTTTTGCCGCTTTATCTTGTTCTTTTCAATGCCTATGTCCCTTGATTTTGTTCTTCTCTTCCTCTCTTCGTCTTCTTCTTTCTTTTTTTTCTCCTTTCTCTTGGTTCTGTTGTGGCTACGATTTCATTCGTGCGGTTGGCATCGGCTAGTCTACTTGAGGCTGTTGGATCTGCTTGCTCTAGTGTCTGCAGGGTCACGTTGTCTGTCAGGTACCTTGTGCAAACTATGTCCTGAAATTTTCTGAGTTGTTCCAATGAATCCATCAGGGCAATTGTTTGTTGCACGACTAGGTTCTTGTTTTTTTCATCCAATATTTTTCCCTTTTTGTTGCATTGGTTTTCAGCCCTGGTGGTTACTGCGGGTATCTGTTCTGCTTCATGGAGTACTTTTTCCAACAATTTGTTTATCGTTTGGAATCTTTCTTCTGCTCCTGTGCTGATGCTTTTGTTTGGTTCCCTGCTTCCACTAGTGCCGACACGTGGTTCGCGTTGGCATTTGGGTGGAGGTGGTAGCAGTTTGGTCGTGTTCTGGTGTTGCTGTTGTTTGCGATGTTCTCCTGCTATCTGCCGAATTGAAGACGAAGTTGATGTTGTGTTGGCATAGAAGATCCTCTATGCTGTTCCTTTCCATGTCTGCATCGTTTTGGTGGAATGTAGTTAATTAGAATGGAAACCGTTTTCGAAAAGGGAAGGACTGATTTATGTACAAGATAGCTATACCTGTATTTTGCCAAATTCATAGTCATCTGGTCGTGCTTTTCCTTCGCTTTTCATGTCTGCTCTAGCTATTTTCGCTAGGTCACTCTCTTTGAGATGGTTTGCTCGTGGTAATGAGGTCTTGTCCATTGTCTTTGCAATCTTCCGCATTTCTTTTGTGTTGGTTGGCAGCAGTAGGGAGTCGAGGTACATGATTACTGGCCCCTGTGCCAAACCATTGACATGCTTTTTGTTCTTTTCTTCCAGAGGCAAATTTCTGTGTTTCTGCCATATCTTGGCTCCTTAATACATTCGACGATTACCTCGCAGAAATCCATCTTTGCCATCTCTGGATAGTCCATGTCCTCTACCATTATAGCTTGTCGGGCGAAGATAGCGGCGCTTGACCCACAGACAACGTTGTGGAAAAAAATAAGGAAAATATTTTAACTGATTTCCTGTTTGACTGTTCTTCATCTAGTTCCACCAATTCATTTAGCTCCGTGAACAGTTCTTTTGGCCTGAAATTTGTATTTTTGAAGCCAAGGTCTGACATCAGTTTTTTCATTGAAGTTGGGCTCTTCACTGGCCTTGGTGCTGATTTTTCTGTGCTGTTTGGGTATCCAAACACCTTGTGTATAGCTTCCTTGGTAATCTTGAGTTTCTTGTCTTCAGTACCATCACCGAAGGTTATTGTCATGCTTTCTATGTCCAGGTTGTCGTAGATGTGTGCTGCAAGTGGTCTGCAGATGGAGCCCATTATTTTGCAGTTCTCTATGCTGCCAAATCCTGCCGTCCTAATATCTTGCCTGTGACGGTCTTTAAGTAAATTCATGCTTTCTTGACATGAGCGAATGCTGCCCCTGCCTTGATTTGGCATTTCTCTTCGTCTGTTTCTTGTTGTTCTTCGTTAACTTTTGGTGCTGCCAATTCTTTCCGCTTGTCTTTCTCCTCTTTCTGTCCTTCTGTCCTGATTTGTTCTGTTTCAGAAGACAAAATGAAAGGGTTTCATTAGAAAGGAACATTAGATCCTGAGTCCTTAATAGTGGTATTCAAAATTAGTACATAAGTGTGTTTTTACATCGTCGTCATGTTCTGCATCGGTGTCATGCTCTTCGGCATCATCGTCGTCTGTAGGAATGAAATCTGCATCATTTTCCCTGTCTTCGTCATCATCATTGGTATCTGAACCTTTGCTGTTGGTATCGTCTTGTTCTTTTTCTACCCTTCGTCGTTTGTTTTTCTTCTTGCGTTCAGCTTGTTTCTTCGTGGCAGTTGGTGCTGTTGGCGGGAGTACCATTAGAGGTAATGGCTGATGCTGCAAGGTACTAGTGTCGATGATGTTTTCAGCATTGTCCTTTTGCTTTTGCCTTTTTGCTCTGGGAGTAAAAACAGTGCTTGTATCTGATTTCCTCTTCTTCTTTTTTGCTTGTTGCTAGATGTTTATTCTTGTTGAGCCTGGTGTAAGTTATCATTTCTTCTGCAGGTGGTTTGTTCCTCATGTTTTGTTCTGTGTCCTTTTCTGATGAATGAGGAGACATGCTGCTTGTTTCTGCGCTGTGAATATCACCGTCTTCGTGTCATGTATAATGACCAGGTAACAAAAAAGGATGTTCTTTTTGTCCGAAAATAGTTGATACACATTTAAAATATATGTCTTCCATGATTATGGTTATGAGTGCAGCTGGGGTAGTGAAGTTAGGGTGAAGCATTTTCTGAGAGAAAAAATGCACTCTGCAGGTGATATTTCATAATTGGAGGAATATCATCAATGATAGTTCAAGATTTATTGGGTAAGTTAAACTGTTTTTGAATTAAAAATAAGATAGTGTGCGAACATTTTAAATGTTTTCTATAAAGAAATATATAAAAAGTGCCAGGTAGTTTTATTTGTAGACATATTTAAGTTATTGTTGTCAAGGATAGCAGTTAAGTTATTAATAACTCTCAATATAGTTTTTTGTAGATGGACAGTGGAGACTTTTTTCTCAAACCTTTGACAGGAGCTTGCTGATTTGCATGCTCTTCAGCAGGGTCTTCGTCAGTATTTTGTTGGGTTTTAGCTTCTTCGTGAGGATTTGTCATTGCTGCATAAAAAATGGGCAGGTGTTACAAGCAGAGTCGAGTGTCACAGGAAAAAACCTGCGTGGTGTGAAAACAAATTTGCATGGATAGAGAGGCACGGGTTGTTTTACCCTAGAAGCACAGGGTACACCTATTCTTTGTTCACGGTATTTCACAGCAGAGGCACTTAATTTGAAAAACGGTTACATTGACGGGACAAGGGATGTAGAAAATTTCGTACGGTTATCAGTTTAGGCCTCTTAGGATGCTTGCGGGGTTTGGATCTATCGACGTATTCTAGTTACTGATGTATGGCGAAAATCCCAGGGCGGAGAGCAGTAGCATTTCTATTAAATCTTATCTCTGCGCTAGTTCAATTTATTAGGCAAATTGATTTAGGTTATTAGAAAACTCCTTGGTAGCGGTGGCTAGGGTTGCTGTTCCTGGAAGTGGAAAAATCACTACGATCTACCCGGTGGAATGGAGTGGGATAGAATGATAATTACCTTCAGTTGCTTGTGCGGTGTTCTTCGCCTCCATCCGCTTATTGTGTCGTTGCTCCTTTTTGGTTGCGATTTCCGCCGCCGCTGTTGTAGTCCCCGCCGTCGATCGCCGCAGCCGGTGGGGTTATTGGTGTTGTCGCGGGCAGAGTGTGGTTGTTTGTATATCGGATTTGAGTGTGGTTGGCGAACACGGTGGCGGTTGTCCGGTGACGCGAACTCGATTTCGAGTTTGTGTTTGTGTGCGGAAGGAAGGAGGAGAGCATGCGGGAGTGATGAAGGTTTCGAGATTTACTTTGCGGAAGGGGAAGCAAGCTAATAGAAGAGGGAGGGAGAGATGGAAACCATCGAGCCATCTCTAATCTTCAACCGTCCGTTTGGGCAACAATATTCATTATGCTTGGCTTGGGTTTTTCTGTGCTACAGTAAAAAAATTAGTGTTCAGACTGTTAGTGCTGAAGTGGAGCCTCTCTATAGGCATGTGGATGCAGGCACACGAGGCACATAAGTGCAGGTTCTACAGGCACATGGATGCAGGCACAGGAGGCACGGAAGTGTGGGTTCTACAGATAGTTAGAGAACCACGGGACATGCCAGTGTCGTGTGAGGCACGTGGATGTAAGCAGCGAAGGCACGGAAATGAAGCCAACACAGGCACGGACATGCTGCATCTCGAGGAACGGGTATCAACCCTGTGGATGTAGTACAAGAGTGCGTTGGGAGAGGCATGTGTTAGAATGCTCGGTTAAAGAGGCATGGTTGTGAAGTCTTGGGAGCGACAAAGGCACGTTGGTTCAGGCATGGAAGGCAGAAAAGGTGAATTCACAACAGGCACGTACGTGTGTTTTCTCAAGTCACAGGTGTGCACTCTATGGATGCACAAACGTGTGGCGGCAGAGGCATGGGTCTGACTACTCGGTTACAGAACCACGTTCGTGAAGTCATGTGGGTGTGGCATTACGGGGCACGTAAGAGTTTGGGCGAGTTCCACGTGAGGCACGTGGGTGCATGTACGTGTAGGCAAAGAAGTGAAGGCACCATGTTTGTGAAGTCACATGGTAGTGCTGAAGTGGAGCCTTTCTACAGGCATGTGGATGCAGGCACACGAGGCACTGAAGTGCAGGTTCTACAGGCACGTTGACGCAGGCACAGGAGGCCAGTGTCGTGTGAGGCGCATGGATTTAAGCAGCGGAGGCACGGAAATGCAGCTAATACAGGCACGGACATGCTGCTTCTCGAGGCACGGGTATCAACCCTGTGGATATAGTACAAGAGTGCATTGGGAGAGACATGTGTTAGAATGCTCGGTTATAGAGGCATGGTTGTGAAGTCTCGGGAGCTACGCGGGCGTGGCAGTGGGACCATGTAAGAGTCATGGCGCATGTTTCGTTAGGCACGTGAGGCACGTTGGTTCAGGCACGGAAGGCAGAAAAGGTGAATCCAAAACAGGCACTTACGTGTGTTTTCTCAAGTCACGGGTGTGCACTCTCCGGATGCACAAACGTATGGTGGCAGAGGCATGGGTTCGACTTCTCGGTTACAGAACCACGTTCGTGAAGTCACGTGGGTGTGTCATTACGAGGCACGTAAGAGTCTGGGCGAGTGCCACGTGAGGCACGTGGGTGCATGTGCGTGTAGGCAAAGAAGTGAAGGCACCACGTTTGTGAAGTCACGTGGTAGTGCTGAAGTGGAGCCTTTCTATAGGCATGTGGATGCAGGCACACGAGGCACTGAAGTGCGGGTTCTATAGGCACGTTGACGCAGGCACAGGAGGCCAGTGTCGTGTGAGGCGCGTGGATTTAAGCAGCGGAGGCACGGAAATGCAGCTAATACAGGCACGGACATGCTGCTACTCGAGGCACGGGTATCAACCCTGTGGATGTAGTACAAGAGTGCGTTGGGAGAGGCATGTGTTAGAATGCTCGGTTAAAGAGGCATGGTTGTGAAGTCTCGGGAGCTACACGGGCGTGGCAATGGGACCATGTAAGAGTCACGGCGCATGTTTCGCTAGGCACGTGAGGCACGTTGGTTCATGCACAGAAGGAAGAAAAGGTGAGTCCAAAACAGGCACTTACGTGTGTTTTCTCAAGTCACGGGTGTGCACTCTCTGGATGCACAAATGTATGCCGGCAGAGGCATGGGTTCTACTTCTCGGTTACAGAACCACGTTCGTGAAGTCACGTGGGTGTGGCATTACGGGGCACGTAAGAGTCTGGGTGAGTGCCACGTGAGGTACATGGGTGCATGTACGTGTAGGCAAAGAAGTGAAGGCACCATGTTTATGAAGTCACGTGGTAGTGCTGAAGTGGAGCCTTTCTACAAGCATGTGTATGCAGGCCCACGAGGCACTAAAGTGCAGGTTCTACAGGCACGTTGACGCAGGTACAGGAGGCCAGTGTCGTGTGAGGCGCGTGGATTTAAGCAGCGGAGGCACAGAAATGCAGCTAATACAGGCACGGACATGCTGCTTCTCGAGGCACGGGTATCAACCCTGTGGATGCAGTACAAGAGTGCGTTGGGAGAGGCATGTGTTAAAATGCTCGGTTAAAGAGGCATGGTTGTGAAGTCTCGGGAGCTACGCGGGCGTGGCAGTGGGACCATGTAAGAGTTAGGCACGTGAGGCACGTTGGTTCAGGCACGGAAGGCAGAAAAGGTGAATCCAAAACAGGCACTTACGTGTGTTTTCTCTAGTCACGGGTGTGCACTCTCCGGATGCACAAACGTATGGCGGCAGAGGCATGGGTTCGACTTCTCGGTTACAGAACCATGTTCGTGAAGTCACGTGGGTGTGGCATTACGAGGCACGTAAGAGTCTGGGCGAGTGCCACGTGAGGCACGTGGGTGCATGTGCGTGTAGGCAAAGAAGTGAAGGCACCACGTTTGTGAAGTCACGTGGTAGTGCTGAAGTGGAGCCTTTCTATAGGCATGTGGATGCTGGCACACGAGGCACTGAAGTGCGGGTTTTACAGGCACGTTGACGCAGGCACAGGAGGCCAGTGTCGTGTGAGGCGCGTGGATTTAAGCAGCAGAGGCACGGAAATGCAGCTAATACAGGCACAGACATGCTGCTTCTTGAGGCACGGGTATCAACCCTGTGGATGTAGTACAAGAGTGCGTTGGGAGAGGCATGTGTTAGAATGCTCGGTTAAAGAGGCATGGTTGTGAAGTCTCGGGAGCTACACGGGCGTGGCAATGGGACCATGTAAGAGTCACGGCGCATGTTTCGTTAGGCACGTGAGGCACGTTGGTTCAGGCACGGAAGGCAGAAAAGGTGAGTCCAAAACAGGCACTTACGTGTGTTTTCTCAAGTCACGGGTGTGCACTCTCTGGATGCACAAACGTATGGCGGCAGAGGCATGGGTTTGACTTCTCGGTTACAGAACCACGTTCGTGAAGTCACGTGGGTGTGGCATTACGGGGCACGTAAGAGTCTGGGTGAGTGCCACGTGAGGTACATGGGTGCATGTACGTGTAGGCAAAGAAGTGAAGGCACCATGTTTATGAAGTCACGTGGTAGTGCTGAAGTGGAGCCTTTCTACAAGCATGTGGATGCAGGCCCATGAGGCACTAAAGTGCAGGTTCTACAGGCACGTTGACGCAGGTACAGGAGGCCAGTGTCGTGTGAGGCGCGTGGATTTAAGCAGCGGAGGCACGGAAATGCAGCTAATACAGGCACGGACATGCTGCTTCTCGAGGCACGGGTATCAACCCTGTGGATGCAGTACAAGAGTGCGTTGGGAGAGGCATGTATTAGAATG
This sequence comes from Triticum urartu, assembly GCF_003073215.2. NCBI lineage: Eukaryota > Viridiplantae > Streptophyta > Magnoliopsida > Poales > Poaceae > Triticum > Triticum urartu. The sequence goes on from NC_053027.1 coordinate 466,698,823, forward strand.
CTCGGTTAAAGAGCATGGTTGTGAAGTCTCGGGAGCTACGCGGGCGTGGCAGTGGGACCATGTAAGAGTCACGGCGCATGTTTCGTTTGGCACGTGAGGCACGTTGGTTCAGGCACGGAAGGCAGAAAAGGTGAATCCAAAACAGGCACTTACGTGTGTTTTCTCAAGTCACGGGTGTGCACTCTCCGGATGCACAAACGTATGGCGGCAGAGGCATGGGTTCGACTTATCGGTTACAGAACCACGTTCGTGAAGTCACGTGGGTGTGGCATTACGAGGCACGTAAGAGTCTGGGCGAGTGCCACGTGAGGCACGTGGGTGCATGTGCGTGTAGGCAAAGAAGTGAAGGCACCACGTTTGTGAAGTCACGTGGTAGTGCTGAAGTGGAGCCTTTCTACAGTCATGTGGATGCAGGCACATGAGGCACTGAAGTGCAGGTTCTACAGGCACGTTGACGCAGGCACAGGAGGCCAGTGTCATGTGAGGCGCGTGGATGTGAGCAACAGAGGCACGAAAATGCAGCTAATACAGGAACGGACATGCTGCTTCTCGAGGCACGGGTATCAACCTTGTGGATGTAGTACAAGAGTGCGTTGGGAGAGGCATGTGTTAGAATGCTCGATTAAAGAGGCATAGTTGTGAATTCTCGGGAGCTACGCGGGTGTGGTAGTGGGACCATGTAAGAGTCACGACGCATGTTTCGTTAGGCACGTGAGGCACGTTGGTTCAGGCACGGAAGGCATAAAAGGTGAATCCAAAACAGGCACTTATGTGTGTTTTCTCAAGTCACGGGTGTGCACTCCCTAGATGCACAAACGTATGGCGGCAGAGGCATGGGTTCGACTTCTCGGTTACAGAACCACGTTCGTGAAGTCATGTGGGTGTGGCATTACGGGGCACGAAAGAGTCTGGTCGAGTGACATGTGAGGCACGTGGGTGCATGTACGTGTAGGCACAGAAACGAAGGCACCACGTTTGTGAAGTCACGTGGTAGTGCTGAAGTGGAGTCTTTCTACAGGCAAGTGGATGCAGGCACACGAGGCACTGAAATGCAGGTTCTACAGGCATGTTGACGCAGGCACAGGAGGCCAGTGTCGTGTGAGGCGCGTGGATGTAAGCAACAGAGGCACGGAAATGCAGCTAATACAGGCACGGACATGCTGCTTCTCGAGGCACGGGTATCAACCCTGTGGATGTAGTACAAGAGTGCGTTGGGAGAGGCATGTGTTATAATGCTCGGTTAAAGAGGCATGGTTGTGAAGTCTCGGGAGCGACGCGGGCGTGCCAGTGGGACCATGTAAGAGTCACGGCGCATGTTTCGTTAGGCACGTGAGGCACAATGGTTCAGGCACGGAAGGCGGAAAAGGTAAATCCAAAACAGGCACTTACGTGTGTTTTCTCAAGTCACGGGTGTGCACTCTCTGGATGCACAAACGTATGGCGGCAGAGGCATGGGTTTGACTTCTCGGTTACAGAACCACATTCGTGAAGTCACGTGGGTGTGGCATTATGGGGCACTTGCGTGTGTTTTCTCAAGTCACGGGTGTGCACTCTCTGGATGCACAAACGTATGGCGGCAGAGGCATGGGTTTGACTTCTCGATTACAGAACCACGTTCGTGAAGTCACGTGGGTGTGGCCTTACGGGGCACTTAAGAGTCTGGGCGAGTGACACGTGAGGCACGTGGGTGCATGTACGTGTAGGCACAGAAATGAAGGTAGCACGTTTGCGAAGTCACGTGGTAGTGCTAAAGTGGAGCCTCTCTTCAGGCATGTGGATGCAGTCACACGAGGCACGGAAGTGCAGGTTCTACAGGCATGTGGATGTAAGCATAGGAGGCACGAAAATGAAGCCAACACAGGCACGGACATGCTGCTTCTTGAGGCACGGGTATCATCCCTGTGGATGTAGTATAAGAGTTCATTGGGAGAGGCATGTTTTAGAATGCTCGGTTAAAGAGGCATGGCTGTGAAGTCTCGGGAGTGATGCGGGCATGGCAGTGGGACCATGTAAGAGTCACGGCGCATGTTTCTTTAGACACGTGAGGCACGTTGGTTTAGTCACGGAAGGCAGAAAAGGTGAATCCACAACAGGCACGTACATGTGTTTTCTCAAGTCACGGCTGTGCACTCTATGGATGCACAAAAGTGTGTCGACAGAGGCATAGGTCCGACTAATCGGTTAGAGAACCATGGTTGTGAAGTGACGTGGGTGTGGCACAATAGGCCTCGTAGGAGTCACGGCAAGTGTCATGCGAGGCACGTGGATGTACGCACATGAGGCAGGGCTTAGAATGTACAAGAGGCACGGATTCTGGTACAGGAGGCACTGAAGTAAAAACACTGCTGTGACGGACATGAGGCACTTAACTTGAAAATAGTTACAATCAAGGGACAACAGGCAGAGAAAATCTGGTGTAATTATCAAGTTTGAGCTCTCAGTATGCTCGAAGTATTTGGATCGTTTGAGGTATTATAGTTAGTGATGTGGCAGGTGTAGTACTTTTAAGCACATTTCATGTGGTGAAAATTCCGTAGTGGGGAGCAGTAGCGTTTCTATTAAATGTCGTGTGTACGGTACTTCAGTTTTTTAGACAAGTTGATTTTAGATAGTGCAAAACTCGCCTTTTTGTGGTGGCTAAGATTGTTGTCTGTGGAAAATGGAATATAATGGGATAGATTGTTATTTACATTCGATTGCTTGTGTTCGGCTTCTCGCTTCCATCGGTCGATTCTGTCTGTTCGTTTTTTTTGTTGTGATCTCCGCTGGCGGCGTTGAAGTACTTGCTTCGTCGTTGTCGGGTGGGTACTTTGTGTTGTTGGGCGCACCGTTTGACGGTGTGTATCTCAAAGTGGGAGGGTGGTTGGCGAAGCGTGGTGGTGGTTGTTTTGCGAGGGGAACTCTACTTGAAATTTGGGTCCGTGTAATGAACCTATGAGGAGATCCTGTGTGAGTGTGGAATGTTTCGAGATTTTTTTGTGGAAGAGAGGAAGGAAGAGAGTAGTGGAGGTGGGAAAAATGGAAATGATGGAACCGTCTATAATCTTCGACGGTCTGATTTTAGTATCAAGATTCGTGTCGCCTGGTTTTTTTCCGCTATACCATCTTAATAGAAGTGCGAGGCACGGAACACCAGGCTCTACAAGCACCGACGTTGGAATTTTAGAGGCACTGGTATCAACTCTGTGGATGCACAAATATGTGGTGGCAGGGGCATGCATCTGAAGACTTACTTAGAGAGTTACGGTTGTGAAGTCTTTAGAGTTACGAGCGTGTGTCGCCATGGGCACGTGAGAGTGATGCGTCGGGAAGTTTGGTAGTAGAGGCATCGGTGCGAATAGTACTTAGAGAGTATCGGTTGTGGGTCCACATGTGTGAAGTCTGTGCAGCATTGGTCGTGTGGTAGTAGCGGCGTGCGTCGGGAAAGGTGCGAGCAATAACATTTGTTACATGCTTAATCAGACGATTTGACGGTTGCTTTTTCCCGCCAACCGCGACCATTGCCACTCAGCGGTTGCCTCGACGCACAGCAACGACGAGCGCATGTCTTCCGCCCTCTCTACCACGACGAGGCCGCGTCCAACCGCCTCCTCCACGACCCAGACCTTGGCACAAAAGGGTAACTGTGCTTCCATAGCCGCTCAATTCCGAAAACACTATTGATGTTCCATCTCAACTAGCATCTCCTCACAATCTCTGTGTCAAGGCGGCCATCGTTGGAGGAGCGTAATGGCGGAGGAACCATCTGCCAAGCGTCCCCGTGGTGAGACGTCCGACCAGAGCATGGAGGTCGACGATGTTCAAGTCCCCGGTCAGAAGCACGACTACAAAGTGCACCTCAAGGAGGTTGACATCCACGTCAAGGAAAAGCTGGATGTCATATGCACCAGCAATCCTGAGGAAGCCGACAAGATGATCAGCAGGATCCTGAAGAGGGTCTGCGGCTTGTACCCTCAGTACATCGGCGTTGATGTCGAGTATACCAGGGAGGACGAACCTCTGCAGAGGGCAGCGGTTCTACAGTTATGCGTGGAGGAACTCTGTTTGGTATATCACATCACCACGGCAACAAAATGGTGAACCATCCTACAGTTTCAACCTCTCCATGCTTCTGTTTAATTATCTTTTCACCCGGAAATTTGATTAAATTGGTTTATTGACTTGATGTATCAGTGAAGTTTCTGAAGTAGATGCAACACAATAGATTTTGAACTTGACTCACCAGATCAGTTTATGTATTTGATGCACTAGATTAATTTATGGGTTTGATGTACGAGATTATTTTCTGAACTCGATGTTCTAGCGTACTTTCTGTTCTAGTGTATTTTCTATATTTCATGTTCTAGTGTAGTTCAGTTTCTTGAATTGATGTGTTAACGTGGCTAAGAAGTAGATAGGTAATTGGTTCAAGTGTAAATTCCAAAAATAAAAATAACATGCTATGCTTGTATTTTATTTCTGAACTCTGCATAGCAGTTTCTGAAATGTTTTCATGCATGAATTATACGTACTATATAAGCATGTACTTGACCGATACTTAATGAATCCACCTTAAATGTGCCATCCCCCTGCAGGCCCAAGAGCCTGCGCCCGTTCCTGAAGGAGGACAGGTTCTACACCTTTGCCGGCTTCAGTATTGAAGGTGACAAAGAGATGCTGCGAAGTTCTGGTTTGGAGATCAACCCCGACAAGTACATCGACATCCAGTGCAAATGGAGAGTTCCTTTCAAGGGAAGAAAGAGGTACCACTCTTTGGCTGATGTTGGAGGGAGCGTGATCCACCCATTGTACAAACAGATGAAGGATAAGATTGATAGAGTTGAACACCATAAACTGTGGGGGATCAGCCCACTACCAAATTACCTCATTGAGTATGCAGCGATAGATGCGTACACAACCTACGAGTCGTGGAAGAGAATTGAAAACATCAGAGAAGGTCTGGAGAGTGCAAAAGAGGCAGAGAAGAATTATGAGGATCCTTACTACGGATACTAGTGATGACGTTCGTGTCTACATTTGTGTCTCTTTGTGTTCCAGATGACTCCATTGACTCTAACACCAGGAGAGGCACGGTATGGAGGCCCAGAGAGGCATGCTTGCGTTTTACGCGGGATCACAATTATCACAAGCACGGGCATGAAGCGCGTAAAGGCATGGTCGGTGGTATTACATAGAGTCACGCTAACCTAAGTCTTACGCACAGCCACGGGCGTTTACTCTGTGAGGCACGTAATGGCCTATACGAGAGACCCTGTTTTTAAAAGCGTATTTCCTTGTACGGGCATAAGCATGTGCATTGTAGCGACCAGACCTCAAACAGTCTAATCTCTGTGCTCCGGTGTCATCCCTGGATCAGTAATGCTGACACCACACAGTACTTGGAGGATTTATAGCAGAGTAGCAATCACACACTTATTACATCGAGTGTCTCAAAAGAGAACTTATTACAATAAAATATGGCTTAAGGCCATCTAATAACGATAACAGCGGAAGGCTTGGAAGATAGGTGAGTCCATCAACTCCAACGGCATCACTGAGTATAGAACCACGACCTAAAAACTCCTTAATCGTCGTCTGAAAAGTCTGCAACATTAACGTTGCAGCCCGAAACGGGTCAGCACATGGAATATGTTGGCAATGTAACACATAGAGAGTAATGGAATGAAATAGCTATACTATATGCATATTTGGCTGGTGGAAAGCTCTATGGTTACAGTTTTGCGTAAAGCCAATTTTTCCCTACTTCAAAGGAATAAAATTTAATTACTATCATGGTGGTTGTTAAACATTGAGAATGGTTGACAGCATTCTCAATCCCAATTAAGCATCATCATTAAACAAAGCCCACAAAATTAATTTAGGGTAACATGTTGAGATTCACATGAAAATCCAGGTACTAGATACTCAAGATGTCCATAACCGGGGACACGGCTAACCATGATTAGTTTATTACACTCTGCAGAGGTTTGCGCACTTTTCCCCACAAGACTCGATCGCCTCCGTTTGGTTTCTCGCACTACATGGTGTTTGAGAAGACGGATGACCGAGACATAGTCTTTCAGAAGCGCTAGCACCTTACGATCGGGTAGACCGTACCACCTACATCCCCTACATCTGCTAGTCTACCACTGTAAGAGTTCGCACAACTTAGTCAACTATTCTAGAGCCCATAATAGCTTGTGGCTGCACACGGAAGTTTCTAGTATGAATAGTCTCATGATCCCTTTGAGCCTGGGTGGCGGTCCAAAAGAAAACAGGCAAGTCCTGGAATACCCAGGTGCCTCAATCCACCCAGATGTGTGTTTAAGTTGCCGCCTTAGATAAACCATTAATTAACAATCTCACATCTTTCATGGATTTCACTCACCCAATCCACGTCTACTAGCATAGCATGGCATAATAAGCAAACGTAGAAGTAACTCCCAAAGGTTTGAAAATAAACAGGTAATAGGTACTACCTCATCTACTTCCCATCCCACAATTTAATTAGATCCTAATCGTGCAATGTGTGAGGATTGATCTAATGCAATAAAACTGGGTAGTAGAAAAGGTATAATCAAAGTGTTACTTGCCTTGCTGATGATCCGCGAAACCTAACGATTCGAAGTAACAGGCGGCGCACTCCGGGTATTCTATCGCAGACAAACAAACAAGCATACAATAAGTACTCATATAATGCACAGGTAAAACTCAAATAAGAGATCTAACCAGAAGGTTCAACTTAAGAACTCCGATTGGCAAAAAGAATCAAATCGAATGAAGCAACGAAAAACAAACTGCGAAAGAAAACAACTTCGTTCTAGTAATCTGGATCTAGGGCAAATTTTACAGTAACAAAAACTTGTTTAAGTTGGTTAAACGGATAAAGGGTTTCGAGACGAAACTCTAGGCGCTTGAATCGCCCGATTCCGATAAACGAGCGAAAAGTTAAACTAAAACGAAAATCGGATCAGGAATCGCGATCAGAAAAATCGCGGATTTAATCCGAGAAAAAGAGAAACGACGAACGCCGATTTTTTTCTCTTTTTTTTCTGGCACGGAAATCGAGGCGCGACGAACCTCGGGCGGCGGGATCGGCAGCGGCGGCGGCGCGCACGGATCGAGGCGGGGCTGATGGGCTGGGGCGGCTCGGGGCGGCGCTATTTAAAGGCTGCCCCCGGGCGGTGTCCCGCTCGGGTACGGCCCGAAGTCGGTTCGTTTTTTTTTCATTATTCCGCTCGGAAGAAAAATAAAAAGAAATACTAAACGGACTCCAAAAATTCCGAAATAAATTTTCTCGGGCTTCTAAAATCAAGCCGCACAAGGTGAACTTTTATTTGGGCCCTAAATGCAATTTTGAAAAACGCACATTTTTCCTAAAATTCAAATAAAACAACGAAAAACTCCGAAATAAAATCTTATTTGATTTTATTATTAAATCCTCAATATTTCTTTATTTTGGGAAAGTCATTTTATTCCCTCTCTCATATTTTTGTAATAGAAATAATTGATGATAAAATAAATAAAATCAAACGATGTTATTCTCAAAATTTGAGAAAACTCAAATATGAAAATAACGAAATCCCCAACTCTCTCCGTGGGTCATTGAGTTGCGTAGAATTTCTAGGATCAACCAAAATGCAAAATAAAATATGATATGCATGATGATCTAATGTATAACATTCCAAATTGAAAATTGGGGATGTTACAAACCTACCCCCCTTAAGATGAATCTCGCCCTCGAGATTCGGGTTGGCTAGAAAATAGGTGAGGGTGGTCTTTGAGCAAATCTTCCTCTCGCTCCCAGGTGGCTTCATCCTCTGTGTGGTGGCTTCACTGAACTTTGCAAAACTTGATAACCTTGCTGCGAGTAACTCGGCTGGCAAACTCGAGGATCTTAACTAGTTTCTCCTCGTAGGTCAAATCGTTATCCAACTGAATAGTTTCCAAAGGCACTGTGTCTCTCAACGGTATGTCAGCCATCTCCGCGTGACATTTCTTTAACTGGGAAACGTGGAACACATCATGAACTCCTGACAATCCTTCGGGCAATTCCAACTTGTAGGCCACTTCTCCCATACGCTCCAAAACTCGATATGGTCCTACAAATCGTGACGCTAACTTCCCTTTAACTCCAAAACGCTTTGTTCCCCGAAGTGGAGATACTCGAAGATAAGCTCTGTCTCCGACTTCGTAAACTGTCTCCTTGCGTTTAGAATCTGCATAACTTTCCTGTCTGGACTGGGCTACCTTCTGTTCAGACTCTTTAATCAAGTCAGGTCCAAACAACTGGCGGTCTCCAACTTCGTCCCACGACAACGGTGTCCTGCACCTCCTTCCGTACAAAGCTTCGAAAGGGGCCATCTTTAAACTGGTTTGGTAACTATTGTTGTAAGAAAACTCTGCATATGGCAAATTATCATCCCAACTAGATCCATAATCTAGCGCACAAGCTCTCAGCATATCCTCCAGAATCTGGTTTACTCTCTCGGTCTGTCCATCTGTCTATGGACGAAAAGCTATACTGAATTCTAGCCTGGTACCCAAAGTTTCGTGCAACTGCTTCCAGAACTTTGAGGTAAACTGGGTTCCTCTATCTGATACGATACTCCTTGGAACTCCATGCAGACATACTATCCTGGTCATGTATATCTTTGCCAACTTAGCACTGGTGTAAGTGGTCTTTACTAGGATGAAATGAGCTACTTTCGTCAATCGATCAACTACAACCCAAATCGAGTCATAGCCTGAACGAGTCCTGGGCAATCCCGTGATAAAATCCATGCCTAGCTTATCCCACTTCCATTCGGGTATCGGCAATGGTTGTAACAATCCTCCTGGCTTCTGATGCTCTGCCTTTACTCTCTGACATACATCACAAACTGCTACATACTCCGCTATATCCTTCTTCATTCCGGTCCACCAGAAAATATCCCTCAAATCTAGATACATCTTGGTATTTCCTGGGTGAATTGAATACGGTGAGTCGTGTGCCTCTTGCAGTATCAACTTCCTGATCTCCGGGTCATTGGGCACGTAAACACGGTATTCAAACCATAAGGTGTCGTGCTCATCCTCACGAAATCCTTTAGCTTTTCCTTTGCTCAGTTTATCCTTTATAGCGGCAATCTCTTTGTCAGCTTTCTGAGCTTCCCTGATTTTATCCATCAAGGTTGACTGAATCTCCATTGCTGCTACATAGCCTCTCGGAACTATTTCCAAACATAGTTCACGAAGATTTTCTGCTAACTCCCTTGGTATTCCTCCCGTCATTAATGTATTGACATGGCTCTTGCGACTTAATGCGTCAGCTACTACATTATCCTTTCCGGGGTGATAATGCAATTTCATATCATAATCCTTGATAAGCTCCAACCATCTCCTTTGTCTGAGATTTAACTCCTTCTGGGTGAAAATGTACTTCAAACAACTTACACCAGTGCTAAGTTGGTATCCTTCTTCAACAACTCAGTCATAGGCTTCGCAATCTTTGAGAAATTGTCAATAAATCTCCGGTAGTATCCTGCGAGTCCAAGAAAACTCCGGATCTCTCCAACTGTTGTTGGGGCTTCCCACTTGGTCACAGTTTCAACTTTAGCGGGATCTACTGCTATACCTTCTCCAGATATAACGTGTCCGAGGAATCCTACTTCCTTCAACCAAAACTCACATTTGCTGAACTTGGCATATAATTGATGTTCTCTGAGCTTTCCAAGTACCAAATGCAAATGCTCCTTATGTTCCTCTTCATTCTTCGAATAAACCAGGATATCATCAATGAACACTACGACGAACTTATCCAAAAACTCCATAAACACTTTGTTCATCATGTTCATAAAATAGGCAGGTGCGTTAGTCAGACCAAATGACATAACGGTATACTCATACAGCCCATACCTGGTGGTAAAAGCTGTCTTAGGAATATCCTGTTCTCGAATCTTCAACTGGTGGTATCCTGATCGCAAATCGATCTTGGAAAATACCTTAGCTCCTTGCAATCGATCAAACAGATCGTTGATCATAGGTAGTGGGTACTTGTTCTTGATCGTTACTTCATTCAATCCTCGATAATCAACAACCATCCTTAACGATCCATCCTTCTTCTCCACTAGAAGTACTGGCGATCCCCAAGGTGAAGAACTTGGGCGAATATATCCTTTATCCAGTAACTCCTTAATCTGCTTCTTAATTTCCACCAAATCCTTTGCTGGCATCCTATATGGTCTCTTTGATATTGGCCCTGTGCCTGGCAATAGCTCAATCAAAAACTCAATATCTCTATCCGGTGGCATGCCTGGCAACTCCTCTGGAAATACATCAGGGAAATCCCTTACCACTGGTACTTCCTCCTGCACAACTCCTGTTAGGCAATTTACTTGAGTCCTCTTTGGCACATGCCGGGATACATACTTGATCCTTCTCCCTTCTGGGGTGGTAAGCAAAATTGACTTACTAGCACATTCTATATTCCCTTCATACTTTGATAACCAATCCATGCCTAATATCACATCCAATCCTTGAGATTCCAATACTATTAGGTCTGAGGGAAAAACATAGTTACCAATCCTTAATGGTAACCGATCACACCATAGACTAGCCACATACTCTGCTCCAGGCGAGGTTACTAACATGGGTGGCCTAAGGGCTTGGGTTGGTAGGTTATACTTATCCACAAATCCCCTTGAGATGTATGAATGCGATGCACCAGTATCAAAAAGAACGAGTGCAGTGAATGAATTAACCAAAAACTTACCTATTACTGCATCGGGCTGAGCTTCAACCTCCTCCACGCTAACATGGTTCACCTGTCCCCGGTTAAAAGGGTTCGGCTTCTTCCCAGAACTTCCATTGGTATTTCCATTTTGCAATTCAGGACATTCATTTGCATAATGTCCTGTCTTCGAACACTTAAAGCAAGTGACTTGGCTCAAGTCCTTCTTGGCTGGGGTTGAGGGGTTGGTGCGGTTCTGGCCGTTGCTTCCTCCATTGCCATTACCATTCTTGGTGCCATTGTGGTTGTGCGAGCTACCTCCTCCATGGGTATGCTGAAAATGTCCTCCCGGTCTAGGGGTAAAACGTGGCTTCTGCTGAGCTCCCGAATTGTACTTTCCTTGTCCATACTTCCTCTTGCGATTCTCAATTTGCTGTTGCTTCCCTTCAATCATAAGAGCACGATCTACCAACTCCTGGTAGTTGTTGAAGGTTGCTACCATCAAATGCATGCTCAACTCATCATTCAGTCCTTCCAGAAACTTCTCCTGCTTAGCTGCATCTGTAGCGACGTCATCTGGGGCATAACGTGCTAGCTTACTAAATTCCTCTGCATACTGGCCAACTGTCCGTCCTCCTTGGCGCAAGTTGCGAAACTCACGCTTCTTCATGGCCATAGCTCCTGCTGAAACGTGTGCAGTACAAAAAGCCTGCTGAAACTAGTCCCATGTGACAGTGTCTACAGGGAAAGTGGCTGTGAAATTCTCCCACCATGATGCTGCTGGTCCTTCTAGCTGATGTGCGGCAAACTTCACCTTCTCCGCATCTGTGCATCCTGCTGTGGTCAACTCCCTAGCTGTCTTGCGGAGCCAATCATCTGCTACTATCGGCTCGGTGCTACTGGAAAACACCGGCGGATTCAGCCTAAGAAAATGGGCTAAGCGGTCAACAGGTGGTGGTGGTGGTGGTGGGTTGTTGTTATTGTTCCCCTGATTCTGATTCTGGACTAGCAACTGCATCAATGTGTTCTACTGCTGGATCAACTGGGTGAGCTCCGGTGGAAAGGCAAATCCGAGGTCACGTCTCGGAGGCATCTGAGGGTTTAGAAAAGATGAGATATAAGAATAGAGGGGGTCTAAAGAGAAAACACTACCCATATGCACATGAGGCAAAAACAAACAATTCACTTCATTCAATCAAACAAGGGCATACAGTCGATCTATTTATCACAAAAGTGCTCGGACTACTATATTTACATGGTGGACTACTACTACTGATGAGGTGGTCTACTAGAAATATTTTACGGTCGTTGACTCCATGATATCTGCTCCAGCTTCATCAACATAGTCATCATCGCTACTATCTACTTCCGAGTCGGTGCTGTCGATGATGATGTAGTCTTCCGGGCTAATCTCTTGAGGTTCTTCGTCTTCATCTACTAGCGTAGGGTCTCCCATAAATATTCCAATCTTCTTGATCAGGTCGTCATTCTTCTCCACCAATACTTCAATTTCTTCTTCATAATCTTCACGTGTAGCCTTGAGTTCTTCCTCCAGTTCCTTGATTCTAGTCTTAGCCTTCTTCAGATCTATCATGTCGGCGCACATCTGGTTCTCCTGTCGTCGAATGTGCTGGTTTAACTCCTGGATAAAAGCTGCGATTGATCTATCCTTCCTGGTGCTGATCATCTCCCAGTGTTCATCTCGGCGCCCATAAATCTGGTAGATAGTATCCTTGAGATCCTTGCGGTAGACTTCTCCAATGCGTCCCATGGCGATGTGAGCTGCCATGCTCTTTCCTAGACTCCAAGTTGGTGCATCAAAAGAAAACTCTATGGGCTCAGTGACTGGTATGAACGTCCTTCCTGGAACTTGAACTTGAATCATCCAGCGCTCTTCTTCAGGTAAAGTGGCATTGTAGGTTCCCGTGAAGCTTGGTACTCCTATATTCAGGTATCTAGTGACTTCCTTCATGTGGCGTCTAAAGGGTGTATCTTCATCCGGTTCTGTGAACTTGTTCCTTGCATCCGCCATCCTAAAGAATAGAAAAGATGAGAGGTCAGAAGAGAAGAGAGTGAATAGTGATCTAGGTCTTTAGCTTAGTGGTCGTGTCCTACAGTCAGCGTGTGCTCTGATACCATCTCTGTAGCGACCAGACCTCAAACAGTCTGATCTCTGTGCTCCGGTGTCATCCCTGGATCAGTAATGCTGACACCACACAGTACTCGGAGGATTCATAGCAGAGTAGCAATCACACACTTATTACATCGAGTGTCTCAAAAGAGAACTTATTACAATAAATATGGCTTAAGGCCATCTAATAACGATAATAGCGGAAGGCTTGGAAGATAGGTGACTCCATCAACTCCAACGGCATCACTGAGTATAGAACCACGGATAAAGGGTTTCGAGACGAAACTCTAGGTGCTTGAATCGCCTGATTCCGATAAACGAGCGAAAAGTTAAACTAAAACGAAAATCGAATCAGGAATCACGATCAGAAAAAAATCGCGGATTTAATCCAAGAAAAAGAAAAACGACGAATGCCGATTTTTTTCTCTCTTTTTTTTGGCAGGGAAATCGAGGCGCGACGAACCTCGGACGGCGGGATCGTCGGTGGCGGCAGCGGCGGCTCCGGCGGCGCGCGCGGATCGAGGCGGGGCTGATGGGCTGGGGCGGCTCGAGGCGGCGCTATTTAAAGGCTGCCCCCGGGCGGTGTCCCGCTCGGGTACGGCCCGAAGTCGGTTCGTTTTTTTTTAATTATTCCGCTCGGAAGAAAAATAAAAAGAAATACTAAACGGACTCCAAAAATTCCAAAATAAATTTTCACGGGCTTCTAAAATCAAGCCGCACAAGGTGAACATTTATTTGGGCCCTAAATGCAATTTTGAAAAACACACATTTTTCCTAAAATTCAAATAAAACACCGAAAAACTACGAAATAAAATCTTATTTGATTTTATTATTAAATCCTCAATATTTCTTTATTTTGGGAAGTCATTTTATTCCCTCTCTCATATTTTTGTAATAGAAATAATTGATGGTAAAATAAATAAAATCAAACGATCCTATTCTCAAAATTTGAGAAAACTCAAATATGAAAATAACGAAATCCCCAACTCTCTCCGTGGGTCACTGAGTTGCGTAGAATTTCTAGGATCAACCAAAATGCAAAATAAAATATGATATGCATGATGATCTAATGTATAACATTCCAAATTGAAAATTTGGGATGTTACATGCATACAGCATAGAGGCACGGGCGTTTACTCTGTGTTTTAGTGTCAAGGGTCACAAGCACGGGCATACAGCCCTCAAAGGTCTTCTAATTACATAGAGTCACGCACAGAGGTTTTCTAATTGTATTCACAATGAGTCGGTGGAGAGGCATGGTTTATTCTTACCCGGAGTCACGATTGTGCGATTATTACGGAAACCTAATAGAATCGGACGACTGTCCGTGTTACAATTGTTTTCGTTGTAAGATTTTAACTCAAATGCACGAACCATCAAGTGTGTCGGTGTTTCAAGTCAGAGGTCACCTTCGTGTCTCTTTGTGCTCCAAATGCATCCGTTGATCTATAACCAGGAGTGGCACGGTAAAGATGCTCGGGGAGGCATGCTTGTGTTTTACGTGGAGTCACGTTCATGCGTTAATTGCGGAAACCCAACGTGCGTGTTACAATTAAGTCACTAGAAGATTCAAGGCTGTGCCTCTGCTTTGCAGATGATTCTGCTAAAACGCGGACAAAACCAAGTGAATTAAGTGATGGCAGAACCACATCTTTTCAAGAACGAGACACACGGTCCTGCCTTCGGCATTGTAAAGCACTGTTCTACATGCCACACACAGGCACGGCCATGATTCCACGTGCGTTAGTAGCATGTAATGACGTGATTCTCTCACAGCAAACGCCGTGAACCTACTGCCAGGCACTATATCCATTCGTGGTATACAATCATGTTCACTTGATTCACTTGTGGTATTAAATAGAGTCATGTTCACTTGTGTTTGTGTTCTGAATGATTCACTCGACTCGTTCAGACGGAGAAGGACGGACGAGCAGCCCATGGAGGCACACTTTAGTATTAGGCAGGGTCACAATCATGCGTTTATTGCGCATGGTCGATGGTATTACACAGAGTCATGCTCGCCTGCGAGACTCGATCAGACAAAGATGCACTGGCGTCTAGCCCACGGAACTGAACCTTTATCTTACGCACAGCCACGGGCGTTTACTCTATGAAGCACAGAGTTGCCTATACGAGAGACGCTGATTTTAAAAGCTTATTTCCTTGTATTTAAAAGCACAGACATGAAGTCTATACAGACACGGTTCCGTACTGAGTTGCGTCACGCTTCTTTCTTGATAAAGTCTCTACAACCACGGTTATGTGCGTTTGTGACTTTTTGTATTTTAGTGATAAGGGTCGTAGACACGGGCATCAAATCCACAAAGGCATCATGTGGTATTATATAGAGTCATGTTCGCTTGTGTCTGTTTTCCGAATGATTGCGTCGAATCGTTTAGACGGAGAGGCACGGACGAGCAGCCCATGGAGGCATACTTGAGTATTAGGCAGAGTCACATTTGTGCGTTTACTACAAAAACATAACAGAATTGGATTCAAATGTGAACCCTCACTGTTTACTTTGTGAGGCATGTCCTTAAAAGCACGGGCAAGAACTCTCTGCAACCACGGTTCTGTACCAAAGAGCAACTGTCAAACGCATGGAAGTCATGCAACGAGGGCCGCACTTTTAGTAGTAGAAAAAGCACTTTATCAGCTGGCGTTGATCCTTTGCTACGCGCAAAGTAGGGTGGCTGTGGAAGGCACATTATACAAGCAGAGAACGAACATCACGA
The DNA here is from genome assembly GCF_003073215.2 of Triticum urartu. Taxonomy (NCBI): domain Eukaryota; kingdom Viridiplantae; phylum Streptophyta; class Magnoliopsida; order Poales; family Poaceae; genus Triticum; species Triticum urartu. The sequence continues at coordinate 466,714,379 of NC_053027.1, forward strand.
TGCCAGGACAAGGTCAAAAGCATGGTTGTGAGTCTGCAGTGTCACGACTAGAATCCTCGAGACACATTTCGGTGTGGCCTGTTGAGTAGAAACTCGGTTGTGCGGTAACCAGAAGCACTAAGTAACGCCCCGCAAAACAGGTTTGGTTCACCATTGTGGTGGCTCTCTATGCTTTCAGCTCTTTTCATCTCTCCTGTGTCGCAGCAGAGACGCATGGTTGTATTGTTACACCATCCAACTTCATAAAGAAAGGGTTGCAAACATTTACAAACAAACCTATCACCCTTATAATATGTTCCCAGCTGAGTAATAAAAATACCTAAACAAGCAAAATCTGTTATGCTTACATTTGCTTTGTTTCTACAACTACACCAAATAAACTTACAAGCCGTTTTTTATAACCACAGTACGAGGACCAGAAACAGTGCAGCGGCTCAAATGCAGCTCTATTAGTGCAAGGCTCAACTGCAGCTCCTCAGTGTGTATGGCAGGTACATTAGAGAAGCACCGCTCTACCTGCAACACAGGCACGGTTGTGCATGCATTGTGTGCATGACAGGTACATATATAAGACAGGCACCGTCGTACATACAACACAGCACAGTTACACATGTAGCGCGCATCTCTCCACTGAAACATTAAATCTACTTTATGTCTCTTAACCTTGGTGCCACAGCATTTTATGGTCCTTCGGCCCGTACAAAGCCGCAAAGCCACACATTTCCTTCATGACTGCATGCAACACAAAAACAGACAAGCCTACACACGATGCAAAGACTACAACGGTTGTCTGATAAAGTTTACATAAAACCCAAGCTCAAAAGAACGCAACAACAAATAACTCCATACACCTGGACAACTAACACAAGGCCTGATTTCAGCATCCACACCTGAACAGAACCGTCAAATCCAGGTATTCAACACTCCTCTTTCTTAAATGCGGACGTGCGTGGCTGCAACTTGATGATAATCTTAGACGTGCACGTTTAGAAGCCCTTCTATGCCACTCCAGAGCCCTTTGTTGAATTTCGTAAAATAGTGCCGTGAACTCTGTGGGAGGGGAGGTAAACTTCATGGTCATGGTCTCGAGATCCTTTGCACTAAGAACAAAGAACATCGCAAATTCAGCGTAACTCCTGCAGCGAACATAATCTTCCAGCGTTACTGTCTTCAGACAAACGTCGTAATGTTTGAAAAACTGCCCGTACTTACGATGCCATTTGTTTTTTTCACCGTAAGAAATCAACGATCCCTAAAATATAAATGATAGGTTGAAAATACTTAGCGTCTATAAAAAGAGATACGGACCATCAAAAAACCAAATGAAACAATTAGTTCTACCACCTCTGTAACAAGAAGTTAGACATAGACTTGTCTATATATGGATGTATCCAACAATAAATCATGTGTAGATACGGGTGCATCAATTTCAGTCAAAATTAAGACAAGTATTTTGAAAAGGAACGAATACTACAGTATGCACATTTCTGAAGATCATCACCTCGACAAACAAGTTCTCCAGTTTTGGAAAGCATTGCAGCAAATCAACGACAATGTCCACCTTATAATCAATGTAGATAAGCAAGGTCTTGACAGATTGACGCATTGTTGTTAGACTGACTGCCTTAACACCCTTCATGAAAAATAGCAGAAGATGGATCACAAAACTAATAGAATAAAGGTTGGATGAAAAAAAACTTGTTTCCTCACAAACAAAGTGAGGCTAGAAGTATCGTGAAAACTCAATACCTCAAGACACGTGAGGCGACATGGATACGGTTCAGACGTAGAGACACCAGCTAACTCCAATTCCTGACTCTGCATGAATAATAGAACATAGACCATCAAATTAATAGAACAAACATCGGAACAAGTGCAGCTCTGTTCCAGTATGAAGGAAAGTTAGTACCTCAACACACGTCGAGGGAGACACGAACACGAATTCACCCAACGTCTCCAGTTTAGGTGCAGAGACAACGGTTATCGAACATTCATCAACCAGACAATCAACAATCAACCGTCGAAGCGAAGGGGCATCCTCAATAATGAGGTCTCCGTATGGACAACAAATGCCAATGCTTACAAGGTTACACGAGTTTATTGTGATGCGACGACCTCCTCTATTGCAAACAAGCAGGAGAGACTCAAGTGCAGGGCAACTAGAGTGGATTATGCTTTGCAGCGACGTGTCTGATATATCAACCTCCACAAGCGAGAGTCTTTTCACCAGTGTTAGCTTAAGTGTCCCTATGTAACTGTCTGATATTTGGCAAACAGCAAAGCCGAGGGTGTGGAGAGAGGAGGAAAACCGAAACACGGACTCCTGTGTACCTCTTGCGTCAAAAATCTTGGGAAGAGGTAGTAGAACTCAAGAACCTGGATATTGTCAAGCTTCCAGGATCGGAGCCAGGCATCAATGGTGGAGGGTCTGCACTGTAGGTTGCACGCCGGACATGGCCGGACAGAATGGATTTCGGAAGACTGACAACAGGATTTCGACAGATCCGCGTTCCTTAATAGCATTTGCGAGCGCGCTCCTTGGTGGAGGCGGACAGCTGAGGCATAGTCTCGATATGAACTGTTTCTAGGGCGTTAAAGAGATGTGGGACAGGGATCTCGCGGCAGTCAAGATTCAGAGGAGCGATGGGCCACAAAGGACGCCAGCGACGTGCGAGGATTCGAGTACGGATGCCATCCTTGATGGCAAGACAAGAGATGATCTCACCTAGGACGGCGTCGGAGAGATCGCCGGTGAGATCCGGACAACATCCCTCTTCTTCCTCCTCGGATCGAGAGGGAGCACGGTCGCCGCTTCCATCCCCTCCGACGACCAGCGCACCACCAGAAGGCGGCGTCGCCGGTGGCGCCACTCTTGACCTCTTGATGCTACGAGCAGCGCTTTCCATCTCCACCTCCGTTGCTGGGGTGGCGCCGCCCACGACCAGTGCTCACTGAGGTGGATCTGGAGAAATGGATTACAACCTGTCAATCCACGAGATGACTTAATTAAACACCCACAACGGGGAGCGGAGGGGTCCAGATTAATTACTTTCTGACAGGGGGGCCAGGTTAAGTACTACTCGTAGCAAGTCAATGGTAGGTGACTGCTTGAAACATTAAATAGAACCACGGCTTTCAAGGTATGAGATGCACTGTTGCACACGCAGACCAGGCACGGGGCGTGCCCGTCCGTGTATTAATTATTTATGGCACACATTCAATAGAAGAATCTGTTTGACGCCGGAAGCACGGTTCTACAGTCATCTTGCCTCTACGAGCAGCAAAATTTTCCACGGACACGTTCACATTTAAGTCAATAGAAGATTCAAGGCCATGCCTCTGCTTTGCAAATGATTCTGCTGAAACGCTCCTGTCACGGCTTATCACGTACCAGACACACGATCCGGCTTGGCATTGTCACGTACCAGACACACGGTCCTGCCTTTGGCATTGTGACGCACTGTTCTACATGCCACACAGGCATGTAGAATAATTCGTGTCTACTTTCGTGTCTCTTTGTGTTCCAGATGACTCCATTGACTCTAACACCAGGAGAGGCACGGTATGGAGGCCCAGAGAGGCATGCTTGCGTTTTACGCGGGATCACAATTATCACAGGCATGGGCATGAAGCGCGTAAAGGCATGGTTGGTGGTATTACATAGAGTCACGCTAACCTAAGTCTTACGCACAGCCACGGGTGTTTACTCTGTGAGGCACGGAATGGCCTATACGAGAGACCCTGTTTTTAAAAGCGTATTTCCTTGTACGGGCATAAGCACGTGCATACAGCATAGAGGCACGGGCGTTTACTCTGTGTTTTAGTGTCAAGGGTCACAAGCACGGGCATACAGCCCTCAAAGGTCTTCTAATTACATAGAGTCACGCATAGAGGTTTTCTAATTGTATTCACAATGAGTCGGTGGAGAGGCATGGTTTATTCTTACCCGGAGTCACGATTGTGCGATTATTACAGAAACCTAATAGAATCGGATGACTATCCGTGTTACAATTGTTTTCGTTGTAATATTTTAACTCAAATGCACGAACCGTCAAGTGTGTCAGTGTTTCAAGTCAGAGGTCACCTTCGTGTCTCTTTGTGCTCCAAATGCATCCGTTGATCTATAACCAGGAGTGGCACGGTAAAGATGCGGCATGCTTTTGTTTTACATGGAGCCACGTTCGTGCGTTAATTGCGGAAACCCAACATGCGTGTTAAAATTAATTCACTAGAAGATTCAAGGCCGTGCCTCTGCTTTGCAGATGATTCTGCTAAAACACGGACAAAACCAAGTGAATGAAGTGATGGCAGAACCACAGCTTTGCAAGAACGAGACACACGGTCCTGCCTTCGGCATTGTAAAGCACTGTTCTACATGCCACACACAGGCACAGCCGTGATTCCACGTGCCTTAGTAGCAACAGCAAACGCCGTGAACCTACTGCCAGGCACTATATCCATTTGTAACACAGAAACGCAAACACAACCGTGACCCGTTGTGTTTGAAATCTTTGCATCACAGAAGCACCGCGTGAAGGCACATGAGGCACGGTTGGACACGCATCGCAAGCACGGTTATTTGAACTACTTACAGTCATGCATTCATAACAGAAGAACATGCGTTAGAATAGGCAATGCACAGTTACCACGAAATCCACAGTTATGCAGCCCTAGAAGAACTACCCGGATTCTGTGCTTAAAAACGTTTTCGTTCCATAACGGCGGGCGTGACCATACAACCGTGAGAGTCATGGTTGAACACTCACCGGTGGCATGGCCGCGGCTGCCTGTGCCCTTAGGTTATTTTTATCTCTCTGTCGCGCAGCAGAGAAGCATGCTTGTATTCTTACAACATCCACGTTCAGAAACCGACGCGACTGCAGAAAATAACAAGGAAACCTGTGCCTCTGATATTTTCGTCCGCCGAGTAAAAAATACATAAAGAAGCTTTTGCGTTCTTATTTAAATTTGTTTTGTTTCTATAACTGCAGCAAATTAACTTACAAGCCATTCTTATAACCACAACACAAGAAAATAAACAATCCCCACCAATTTCTTGCTATTTCATCGCTCCACGTGCGGCCTTGTTTTTGAATGTTCAGCGATCCATTATTCCTTCTCGACCCTTGTGCAACCCCACCCTTCTGCGTAGCTATTCAACCTATTTACCTGTAAAATTAATATTCATACATAAAAACAAAGCAAAATATTGCGGTCATCACTATTTTTTGCTTACGTCCTGTTTAAGCCGCATTATTACCTTTTAACTTTTCTATTCGTACTGTTCTCCGGTACCAAAAAGTCTCCACTCAGACCTTTCCTTTCTGAAAATGGACTGCGCAGATTCCGTGCCTTGTCCCGGGCTTCCCTGCACGCATTTTGTGTGCCTGGCTTGTGTGATGTTTGATTCTGGCCTAGATGCAAGACTTTGGTAAATGCTCCCTGCTGCCAGTGGGGTCGTCGGTATTGCTGGCGTCTGACGTCTTCCTCCTGGGCTTGGAGTGCATTGTCCTAAGCCGTTTGATGTCCTCGATGGTGTTGTCAGCCATTTCATTGACCTTGCCCTCTTCTCCTGCTGCGATTTCCTCTTTTCCTCTTCAATCCTCATCCTCTCCTGCACTTCTGGGTTATCCGGGCAGTTTGTTTTCATGTGACCCTTTTCTCCACAACGGTCGCACTTGGTTGCGGCTTTGTAGCCTTTTCCTTTCTTCTCAGAACCAGCTTTGATTCGATCTCCTTTTTTCGTACCCTTTGAGCCACTCATGGGAGGGTTCTTGAGAGTTTCGACAAGAATGCCTGTGTCTGGTTCCTCGGCAAGTTCCGCCATGACTTTTATTTTCATATCTACCGTACACTCACGCAGCACACGGTATGCCTTCTCTTTTCTGCATGCATTTGAACAGATATCCGGCAACTCAGCGTAAGCGAGGCCGAATCTCATAGTTTCGTCGTCTTGTATGGTCATGCTATCACCTTGACTTGTAGACAGAACTTTTAGACTCTCTGATAGATTCCTGGTCCATCTGGGGATGACAAAGGATTTTGGAAGTTGATCGATCATGCTTGTTTGGTCCATCACCTTAAGCACATGGCGGCACTGAATGCCATCCATACTCATTTTCTTGCAGCTGCAACTGTATATTTCTTTTTGCTCATCCACATCTACCCTGAACTCAGACCTGTCAAATTCCTCGCCGGGATATGGTCTCCACACTTTATCTCCAGGATCAATAATCTTTTTAAAAAAATACTGCCTCCCCTTTGCCAGATCAGAGCACTTGAAGTAAGTCCGGTTCCGTAGTTCCAGCTGGAATTTCCTGAAAATTTCATTCGTGTATACTTGACTTGCTTGTCTTTCAATCGGAAAACCCATCTCTAGTGATGGCGCCTTCTCTTCTGTTCGGTATCTTTTCTTGTCAAGCGTGGCGAGGCAATTTTGCTGAATTGTGTGATACGCATCGACAAACCTTTTTATAGTGTCCTTGTGGTCGACGTAATTCTTCCACATCGAATTCTTGCTCTCACTGTGAGTGGTTGTTGACGAGAAAGGACAGAAATAGTCCTTGAAGTAGGCCGGCACCCAAAAATTTCAGAGTTCCCATAGCATGTTCAGATGTTTGTTGCCTTCCGCCTTGTGCAGAGAAATTGCTGCTTTCCAGGCACGCTCAAACTCGTCTTGATCTAGTGAGTTTTTGACGATTCAAAATATATCATCAGACATCCCTGGGTGCTGCGCAAACACTGCTGCGTTATTTTCCTTCAGGTTCTTCCTAATATGCCACCAGCAGAACATGTGCCTCGTCCTCGAAAGAGCTTCCTTTATTGCAGTCTTCATCGCCTGGTCCTGGTCTGTTATTATGTATTTCGGCTCTTTACCTCCCATTGCCTCGACAAACATGCTTAGGAGCCACTTGAATGACCCTATTTTCTCATCCTTCAAAAGGCCTACTCCAAATAGGACGGTCGACCTGTGGTTGTCGACACCTATAATTGGTGCAAATGGCAAGCCATATATATTCATAGAGAATGTGGTGTCAAAAGACACGAAATCTCCATATAGATCATAATTCATCTTACACAAGGAGTCTGTCCAGAACAGGCTGCGCACTACATTGTTCTCTGTCTCTTCCACATGGTGGAATCCCGGCCTCCGCCTCTACATATCAGCAAACAGTTTTATGGTGTCTGCGATATCAGTGCCGCGCTCTCCAGCCCTGTCCCGGCATGCAATGTTGCTTATGTCAATCGTGTCGAACATAATTTCTCGCCTCGATTTCCCCATGGCAGCAAAAATCTGCATGACCTTCCTTGGTTCTAACCTCGTCTTCTGCAGCACTTGTATAAAGAATTTCTCCTGAGGTGTCATCTTCTTATAGCATCTCATGAACTTCAGCATCCAATCAGATGGGTGAAGCTCGTGGTTGTGCTCTAGACGCACGTTCTTCAGATACCATTTCCTCCTATCTGTATCCCTCTTGGCTGTTATTTGGACTGGGCAGCTTGTCCGGATCAAGCAGTTGCTCCTTCTCTCCTTAACATGTCTCCTAGTTATTTTATTCTGCCCTTCCTTGGTGCACTGAAGAACCTGCTTGTCAAGCTGCTGATCATATGTCGATCTTCTGCTCGTTGATCGCTTGGTAGAAAAATCAACCTTTCTAGCATATCTGCAGAAAAAGGAAAAACACTCATCCAATGATCCGAATACCATACCACCTTCTGGTTCGACCGCTTCGGTGACCTCCTGAATCGTTGGGTATCTGCCTTCTTTAAACATGTCATCCATTTCTTTCTCTACAATGGTCGGCAGCGCCATGATGATTCTGTCTACCGTGTCTTCATTCGTCTGATCGCATTCACTTCTGACGACATCAGTCTCATCACCAGCCACAGGTCCACTTACAGCGGAGCTGCTGCTGCTCTCTTGTTTGTCACACGCAGCGGCATCGTTTCTGCATGACACGGACAAATCCATAAATGAGTTTGCCTCTCCAATGTTGCATTGTGCAATGTTGCTCCCTGTTTCTCCGGCACTCGTGCAACCAAGGGATTGTGCTACTTCTACCATGCAATCCGTGTTGGCGCTGTACGCTACTTGCTCCTGTGAACATTGCATTTACTTCGAAATGGGTGGAGAACTATGATATTTCTTTCCCTCATCTGCTATCCCCTCCACCAAATCCTGAACACATGGCAAGAAACAGAATTAGATGTCCAGAGCAGCATATGCATTTTTTAATTTCTAAACAAAAGATTTATATGACTCATCAGGGCTCATCTGGTATACCAAAACCAGACCGTGCCTCTTCACCGAGTATAAGCGGTACACCAGAGGCATTGTTCACATCACGAATGTGACCATGCTACACACATCTGCACAAAGAGGCACATATGTGCTTCTGTTTACACCATACAATCGGAGACGCATAACAACATCCTATATAAAAGAACACAACTGCACATACAGCCGTACAAGACGGACAGCCGTCCTCCTGTTTTCCACTTTACCTTGTTCTCCCATAAAACTGTTTGTGTGTTGAATTGAAAAGCATAGTTCCGACGTCACCTTTGTTTTCCCATGCCTCTCTTGTCCAGCAAATCTTGCAACAACCTCCGTGCATTGATGATTTCGCTGACGATTTTAAATGCCATCGGAGATTCTTTGGAAGGACCCCTCATGTTGAACGCCATAGGTGATCCTTTCAAAGGACCTTGCCTTATGTTTTCATCGATTCGTGGACTACCGGGATACTTGCTTCCTTCCTCATACACCTGCGTGTGGAAGATACTGCAATTTAAATATACCAGACGAAGACAAAGAAAAAATTGCTCACAAAAAAATATACATTTACTTTAAATGTTGTTGCACGTTCGTATATGTTGTCACCTGTATTGCTTTCTGATGCTGCTGTATGGTAGAGCTTATTGCTCCTATGTTTGATTTTGTCGTTGGGCTCTTCTTGCTTGTGCAAACCGTTTCGAATCCTTGAACACCAATGCTTTTGTTGCCAATGATCCTTCTGCTTGCATCAAAGGAAATCCTGTTACCCTGCACCTCTTCATTATGACCGCCTACAAACGCTGGGCCGTCACAACGCCCGCTCTGCGCCTTTGTGGGCATCTGTGTCTTCAAACCAAAAAATAATTAGAGGCACGTGCGACTAAAACTTCCACATACGTTAAAACCAGCGTTTGAAATTTTTGTCGTTACCTGCACAATCTGCTTAGTGGAGTCTCTGCTGCTTAGAATGCTCCTCTTGGCAGGTGTCTGTTGCACACCATGCTCCTAGTTGGGGCGTTTGCCAAGAACTTGTATCTCACTCTTGACTCCAATTATTCCAGCCCGCATAGCATGTGCGTGTTTGACAGCATCTGCATCCTTGATCTTCCTCTCGTTTTGTAGTAATTTTTTTCTTCCACCTCTCGATACTCAACTGCAGAGTAGATGCACATGATAAATAGATATTATAGCATTCATCCAGGATATATAAATCATTTTTGTTGTTGTTAATGATCTACTATTTCGTGTTCTCAGTGGTGACACCTTGACAGCAAACGTCCCAGAAATAAAAGACCAAACACTAATGTTCAACTACCTTACTATTACCTGCCTCCCATAATCCTTGTCGATGTCGTTCAAAGACCGACCGTCCCTGTTGTCCTGACCAGATGATGCACTCCTGAACATCTGCCCCGAAAAAGAGACGTAATAAATATAAAGGTTATAAACCTGCAGTATCAGTGTTGAAACTTTTCGAAGTCGATATCAATAGAGATATATTTTTAGTTCTATATAATTAACATATATAAATATATACATATATTAATTTTTCATTAAACTACAGCCTCAACCAAAGTGAGATCCTCTCATGCTAATTTGCTTGTGCAACACTTAACACAAAGATAACCATGAAACCTAACAAAAGTAACAACCTCGTATTACAAGGACGAGAGGATACAAAACAAAAAACAAATTCAAAACAAAGCTACAGTGTAAAACTAAACAGTTTTATTCTATGAAACCCGACCACAACAAATTCATCAATGAATTGAATCTCGTGTATCAGGAATCGCCGCGCAAAAGGTGCGTTGATATTTTTTTTTACTAACCTTTGATTGTCAAATCTTATGCGCTGATTGTTCGGAAGACACACCTTTCTAAATTGTGTGGGGGGGGGTCTCCTTCCCTGTAGTTTGTCAGCGATCCCCTTCAATGATTTTGAATATCGTAGAGAGAGAAAAGAGAAAGAGAGAGGGAGAGAGAGAGAAAGAAAGAGAGAGGCTACTTCGTTTTTTGCGTGCAGGAGAAGAATAACCTGATAGGTGGGGTGTGTTTTGCGACGCATGAAAGATGGGCATGTTTCTTGGGTGTGACGAGATGCGGTAGGTCTACTTCACTTGGTCGTCTATGACACTGACAAGTGGGCTCTCAGTTACTAATTCCTCTAAGTCTCTCACTAACTTGTGGGGTCGGCCTTATATGAGTCCTACGAGGAGTACCTCCATCTGAGGTGAGAAAATGTGGTAGGTGGACTTCAAACTCATACTGACATGTGGGCTCTCAAATAGTTCCTCCAAGTATTTGACTAACTTGTGGGGTCATCCGCAGATGAGTTCCAGATCTCTCTCCATCTAGCATCGGTGGCGACAGGCGAGCTCTCGAAAGGAAAGCCAACCCTGATCCCTCCGCAGAGTTCGCTCGTCACTGAAAAATTATCGGTCTCCTTCATCTCACTCACCGTGGATCTCCTGTTCAGGTAATCCATTGCATCCTCACCATGATTATGCCACCGATTCAACGTTTGAACAAAAAAAATACCAGTGCTAGCAATTTCGTGGGCTGCGTACACACCGCATGTACGCAACATAGCAGGTGGGGCGCAATTTGAATATCGGTTCCGCATCCAATTATCTTCAGCTGGTCCGTGCTCAAACTGTTGTGCCGTCTTAACAGCAGAGGGGTTATGGATTTAAAATTAGGACTCAGCTAACCTCACTTTAACCATGCCAACTTCATGCTTGCGTCGTGGTTTTGCTAACTTGAGTTATATCTCCAGCCATGCAAAACTTAACCACTCGTCTTAGCTAACCAACTAGAGACAGGTCAAATTATTTGTATAGATCCGCAATCTATAGCAGAGATCCAAAGGATTTACGTCTGTTTTTGCAAAACACTTACTAACTCAGAGTTAGAACCCGTCTTAGCTAACCAACCTGTTGATGATGGTCTCACATGGACTGCTAACAACTATCTTACATAGCTGGCCTGGTAACGATGATGTCTCATGACCTCTTATGTAGAGTTCAATGAGATGGATTCCACCCCACAGCTGTCGGAGACTCAGTCTCAGTCTGTCGATGGCACGGAGATTGTCACCCAAGATTTCATGGTTCATGACCAACTAGAGGTAGAGAGACTAAGGATCGAGTTAAAACATGCAGCGCACAAAAAGCTTGTTGAGGAGTACAGGACAAAGAAGCAGCTTGCTGCCTCGAAGTAGGTGTTTTTTATCATGCATCTCGCGTGTGTCGTTGAAATTTCTTTGGAAATCAATGCCTCTCATTCTAGCTGCATTTTTAATCACGGCTTAAATATTTATCTCTGTTTTGCTGACTCAGCGTTTATATGTAAGCTTCTGCCAGAAAAGCATGTGGTTCAACAATACATTTGCTAAAGGTCATTTCTTATCTTTGTCCATAGAGCTGCTGCAATGGGTGAATACGAAGAAGAGTTCAGCACAAAACTTAGCTTCCAAAAATTCATTTTTCATCTGTGAAAAGCTAACAGAACCACAAAAACAGCTAGTTAGAGATATTGGTTTTGGGTACCTTCTAGATCTATGTTGTCACGAGCTTCCAAGGTGTTTCATTCGCTGGCTTGTCCGCTATTTTGATTGCCCTTCCAGGTGTTTCATACTGCCTAGCGGATACAGATTCCTTATCAACTCATACACCGTGCACCGGATCTTAGGAATTCTACTGGGCGGGCACATTATCCCTAGAAAATGCTCAGAAGCTTTCAGATGTCAGGTTAAGTCTGAAATTCGGTGTGCTAGGCATGCTCCAAACATCAGAGAGTTAACTGATCTCATAACCCCAGAGCTGACAGGAGAAGTGTTTCAACGGGTTTTCGTGATGTTTGCAACAGCGGTATTTCTATGCCCAACGACATATGATTGCGTTAGCCTTGACTATTTAGCCGCTCTAGAAGGACCAGCAAGTAACATATCATCATATGATTGGTCCGATGTTGTCACAGAGAAACTGGTGACATCACTCCAGACCTTCAAGGACAAAGGATTCGCAAGCGCCCTGTGTGGCTGCCTTCTGATTCCAGTGGTTCGTTCACTAACTTGTACACTTCTTTATACCCACAAGCTACAAGAACATGATTAAATTTTACCTCTTCCTCACTTGTAGATAACGTATTTTGAGTACCTAGATACGGAGATTATGGACTTGGAACCTGACACTCCTGCAAGACTTGTCATGTGGGACACAGAGGCCATTAAGAATTATGCTAACATAGACAGCCTGTCAACAGAGGACGGAATTTTTGGGAAACACACGGTGAGTCAACTTTTCATCATTTTCCTTTGGTGAACTTTTCGACTCAACATAATGACTTAGCTGCCATATATTAATTTGACTTGACTGTAATTCTTTCCTTCCACATGGCAGCTGAAAGACATTAGGCGCACGCCTTTCCAACCATCGCCTGGCTTTCAGGCGCCATTTTTCCAAATGAGTCCCAGACTAGAAGCCTACATAGAAGAATTTGTGCCTCAATAAAAACTTTGTTCCGTAAGTGATTTCCAGCTTCTGCACCTGATTTTATGTTTGAAATGATGTTCCCTAAGTTTTTACGAAATAGATACATGTCCTACTGTGTTCATCCAGACAGTTTCCTATAGTACGTTAGTTGTGCTTTTGTGTTAAAACCAGAAGTGCTTCCTATAGGACGTTAGCTCTGCTTTTGTGTTAAAACAGAAGTGCTTCCTATAGGACGTTAGTTGTGCTTTTGTGTTAAAACCAGAAGTGCTTCCTATAGTACGTTAGATGTGCTTTTGTGTTAAAACTAGAAGTGCTTCCTACAGTACGTTAGTTGTGCTTTTGTGTTAAATATAAAAGTGCTTCCTATAGTACCTTAGCTGTGCCTTTATGTTAAAACCAGAAGTGCTTCCTATAGGACATTAGTCGTACTTTTGTGTTAAATATAGAAGTGCTTCCTATAGTACGTTAGCTGTGCTTTTGTGTTAAATATAAAAGTGCTTCCTATAGTACCTTAGCTGTGCCTTTATGTTAAAACCAGAAGTGCTTCCTATAGGACGTTAGCCGTACTTTTGTGTTAAATATAGAAGTGCTTCCTATACTACGTTAGCTGTGCTTTTGTGTTAAATATAAAAGTGCTTCCTATAGGACGTTATCTGTGCCTTTGTGTTAAAACCAGAAGTACTTCCTATAGGACGTTATCTGTGCTTTTGTGTTAAAACCAGAACTGCTTCCTATAATACGTTAGCCGTGCTTTTGTGTTAAATATAAAAGTGCTTCCTATAGTACATTAACTGCGCATTTGTGTTAGATATACAAGTGTCTCCTATAGTACATTAGCTGTGGTTTGGTGTTAAAACTATAAGTGCTTCCTATAATACGTTAGCCATGCCTTTGCGTTAAAACTAACAGTGCTTCGTAAAGTACGTTAGCTGTGCTTTTGTGTTAAAACAAGAAGTGCTTTCATATAATATGTTACCTGTGCCTTTGCGTTAAAACTAACAGTGCTTCCTATATATAGTACGCTAGCTGTAATTTTGTGTTAAAACTAGAAGTGCTTCCTATAATACGTTAGCTGTGCCTTTGCGTTAAATATAGAAGTGCTCCCTATAGTATGTTACCTGTGCTTTTCTGTTAAAAATACAGGTACTTCCTATAGAACGTTAACTGTGCCTTTGTGTTAAATATAGAAGTGCTCCCTATAGTATGTCATCAGTGCTTTTTGTGTTAAAACTACAAGTGCTTCCTATAGTACGTTAACTGTGCCTTTGTATTAAACATAGAAGTGCTTCATATAGTACGTTAGCTGTGCCTTTGTGTTAATTGTAACACTGCTTCCCTACGACGGTAGATCAACCATGCTTCGTAAGGTAGGTCGACTGCGCTCTTTCAAGGAATGTGTTCACCATGATTCATGTACTTTGTTAGCCGCGCTTCCCGCAACACACCATGTGTCCTTCTGCGCATATTATTCCATGCCCTTTCTGCAATTGTTGACACAACGTACAGTAGTTCACAAGATATTTTTCATTTTCGATATTAATAACTTCTTTCATTCTCGGTCTTAATAATATCTGATGGTTTTCTTTCAATTCCAATCCAAGATGAAAATTGCCAAAGTTATCAATGAAATGTACAAAGAACTTTTCTCGCAGTTTCAACCAGTTCTCGAGCAGAAATTGAAGAAGCTCCTTTCACTTGGTAGGGATCTTAGTGCAAAAGAAACCAAGACCAAAGACCAGGACGTTTATTGCAACTTGCAACATGACAACTCAAATGAAAAAGAAACTTTTTCATCACTCCCGTCAACATATTCTACGCTTCCAAGTTCTAGCACGACAAGCAGTCAAAGTTCTTCCAGCAGTGGCTCAACCAGTGTCCTTCACGCCACATCATACTCCCTGGAAAATTTAAAGGGTTGCTGCGATACCCCTGACCCAAAATCCCAGAATCCGTACGACAGAGAGCAGTCCCAAATTCATCTATCTTCACACGTAAAATATCAACCCAGATTAAGTTGCTACTGGAAGTGAACAGGATCGACCACAACAAAGAGGACATTGATGAACAAGCCAAGATTCATCTGGACAAAGTTCATAACCATCTGCACAACTGCCTTGATGGCTTGCCGGTCCATGAGCCCTCCGTGTCAACATCCGAGATGCTGGAGAGCGGGGCAATTATAATGACAGGTGAAAATTCATCTGAGTGTTCTGTACCGATTGAAACCCAAAATTCTGCTGGAGGATCTGCAGACCACAACTCTCTGACAAGCCCACTAGAAAAACTCTTGGAGGAAACAGCAAAACCTACTGCAACAGAAACATTAGCCTCGCACTCTGCGGTTGACAAACAATTACTGACTGATCCAATCTCAGCAGATACACTTGGAGCACCTGTTTATCACGTTGGGAAAACGTCACCAACTACTGCACGGTCCAGCGGTTCTGACAGCGCTCACAACAACTCTTCAACCAACACAAAAAGCCTCATTGTATCCCAGTCTGCACAAAAATCAAACAATGTCACTGGACAACGTTCTTCTTCGCTATAGGAATATAAGGTCCATCTTGTTTCAACTTTGAGTGACGAGAAGAACATTGCTGAAACAGAACGCACAAGAGCTACTTCCTCCCTTCCTCCTACAATAGAAGTCCCCAATGATTCTGCCAGCGGTTCTGGCTCAGTACTGGACACGGGAAAAGCAATTCCATCCACTAGTTATGCTCCACTGGTTGCTGCACCATCTGTCAATGCAGAAGACAATAACATTGCAGAAGAACATGAACAGTGTACGAAGCAACCACCTATTGATCCCACAGACAGCGTCCCTATTACCACAAGCGCACATCCGCCAGAACCGGAACCACAAATGGCACCTCACAAGAGGTCCTTAAAGCAGTCAGAAGATCCAGGTAACAAGTGTACAGTGCCTCCTATGAAAAGAGTTAGGATACTGGATCCTCCACATAATTCAACAGAAACTGCAAACAACCAGTCTCTACAAGCTGACAACCATAAAATCCTCCTTAATTGTGGATTCATTAATGATGATCAAATATGGTCTGACCCATCTATCTATGAACAACTTGACAGAGTCATTGAACAAAAAAAGAAACAACCCTTTCATAACCAAGTAACATCACAACAATGCCAACCTGATACTATCTCACACTTGGCCAATAATTCAAGCTCGTCAGCTAGATCTTCCCTTTCTAACTATTCAGAGCCACCTATACCTAGCAGATCAGGATCAATGTCAGGAGGTAGCCACCCCACACAGGCCTTTGATACGTCATACTCTATAGGTTTAACTCAAACTGTCTTGTCCCAAAGTTTACCAGCAACTCCCTTGTCCCAACACTACAACCAACCAGCTCCTAGTATCAAAAACCACTTCTACCGACATCCTGGTGCTCAGAATAATGACGGTTCAAACAAAATCCAGCGCTCACCATATGCGATGAACAACCAAAGTCACAAGCAGTACCAGCAACAAACCACTGTCCGTGATGCCCACTACCCCCAACACAATGATGCTCAGAACAACAGCACAACACGGTGCCAACAACGCCAACCTCAAGAGCAGAACAATCAGCAACCACACAGAGGTGGGTCTAATGGGCAAAGTTATAGTGCCTTGCAACAACAGTTCAACATCATGCAGTATTCCGGCCATCCTCTCCAGCATTTCCCAACAGATATTCTTTCAAGCTCAACCGGTAATCCAACTGTCAGAACATTAAAACTGCACATGCAACACCAACCACAACGCCTAATGTTCCAAAGAAACAACAATTATAATGAGGGTCGTCTGCAAATTAGTAATGGTCAATTGAACTCCGGTGGTCATGTCTTCCAGCCTCACCACATCATTCTGAGCTAGAACAGACTCTATTCACTGACCAAGGGAATGACCATCAAGATCACTGCCAACTTTTGGAAATAAGAGATTCCACAAACGAGGAGAAAGAAGTGTATGAAACAATCGTCGACAATACGCCAGGTATCAAGCAAAATGATAGGTAATGAATTCGTTGTTCCTGTTACAGTAAAGTTTTGGTCCCTTCGTTTAATAATGCTAATCGTTTCATCTTATGTTTAAAAAGAAATCCTACGATTTAAAATTCATTTGTTTTTTTATAGCAAGAGGATATTCTACGTCGATCGACGTTGGGCTGATCATCGAACTTTAGGTTTGTCAATGAAGGTATACGGATATATCCACTCATTCGTGGTCGATGCTTACTCAGCGTTGCTGATGAAAGAACAATTCTACGCAACGCCAACATTTGTGCACAAGCATATAATGTACATGGACGCTTCTGTAAGTTCTTGCTTCTCATAAATAATAATAACAAATCACAGTTACTACTACTACCACACTGAGTGACACAGCTACAATTTTCTGCAGGATAAATTTAAAGTTCTAGGAGCAAGCACAAAACTACTCAAGGAACAGATTGTGGAAAAAACTATTAGGTACAGGCTGCCCAAAAAATGTAACATCGTGAGTTCACCCTACTCACTCTATCTGCCCAGTGTTCATCTTTGATTCTACAAGTTTTTCTTGTTACAATGATATTATTCCCTGTCAATTGTTTTAGGTCTTAATACCTGTGAGAAAAGATCCACATTTTATCTACCTCATCATCGTGAATCTTGCAATGCGTCGCTTCGAAATTCTGTGTCCTTATATCAATTGCGATGGTATAAAGGAACACTCGGACATTGTCATCGAAAACTTCAAGAGAGCTTACCATTCTGCTTACAACAACTATCCTCACACCATGGCCTCCTTTCATGTCAAACATGTGCAGAGTGTATGTAACTCAGACAGTGAGTAAGTTTCTTTTAACTGTAGCTCTACCTCATTTAAACCATGCATCTTTTTGTTCCACTACACATCCCATACCTACTATTCACCTTCTAATCACAGACATTAATGCTCTCAATTTTCAAGGATGACAGTGCTATTTACACCATGCATTTGATGCCGCTCATTAATATGAATAATAATTCATTTTTTATCAATAATGTAAGTTCACTCTCATTGACAACACATCAACATACGTTCATCCAAGCCAGCTGAACATTAAGTTTTGCAATAAATTTTATTAATTTGCACGGTTATGTGTTTGCAGATCCATGTGAAACCAATGAGAGAACAACTAACTTACAAAATGATAACATCCAACCACAACACAGGCCATGTATTTGAGGCACTGAGCATCGTCCTCGACAAGTACAATATCCGGCGCGAAAGAAGAAGAGTTGGAAGAAGATGACTACTGCTTAAATTTGCATTAATTTAGCTGGAGCCATCCGAACATTGTTTCAGACAGCCATATCGACTCATATGTAATCACAACAACATTTCACCTATTTTTGTGTCCGTCCAAGATATCTGCTATGGATCCCGTTAAACACAGTTGTGCGTTCAAATGGTCAAGTCTTAAATTCCTGAACAACAAACATTTACAAATAAGAATCATATTTTTTCCAAAAGTTCTAAACATGATATTCAACACATCACTTCCTTGCACTAGAACACCACTCAATGACTCACCTCAATGACTCACCTCCAGTAATCCGGGTCACGGAGGCACTGTCGTGCCTCTTTCCACGTAGAACGTGCTTCTCTAACCACGGATTGTTGGAAATATGCCCTAGAGGCAATAATAAATTGATTATTATTATATTTCCTTGTTCATGATAATCGTTTATTATCCATGCTAGAATTGTATTGATAGGAAACTCAGATACATGTGTGGATACATACACAACACCATGTCCCTAGTAAGCCTCTAGTTGACTAGCTTGTTGATCAATAGATGGTTACGGTTTCCTAACCATGGACATTGGATGTCGTTGATAACGGGATCACATCATTAGGAGAATGATGTGATGGACAAGACCCAATCCTAAGCATAGCACTAGATCGTGTAGTTCGTATGCTAAAGCTTTTCTAATGTCAAGTATCAATTCCTTAGACCATGAGATTGTGCAACTCCCGGATACCGTAGGAGTGATTTGGGTGTGCCAAACGTCACAACGTAACTGGGTGACTATAAAGGTGCACTATGGGTATCTCCGAAAGTGTCTGTTGGGTTGGCACGAATCGAGACTGGGATTTGTCACTCCGTGTGACGGAGAGGTATCTCTGGGCCCACTCGGTAGGACATCATCATAATGTGCACAATGTGATCAAGGAGTTGATCACGGGATGATGTGTTACGGAACGAGTAAAGAGACTTGCCGGTAACGAGATTGAACAAGGTATCGGGATACCGACGATCGAATCTCGGGCAAGTATCGTACCGATAGACAAAGGGAATTGTATACGGGATTGATTAAGTCCTTGACATCGTGGTTCATCCGATGAGATCATCGTGGAACATGTGGGAGCCAACATGGGTATCCAGATCCCGCTGTTGGTTATTGACCGGAGAACGTCTCGATCATGTCTGCATGGTTCCCGAACCCGCAGGGTCTACACACTTAAGGTTCGATGACGCTAGGGTTATAAAGGAAGTTTGTATGTGGTTACCGAATGTTGTTCGGAGTCCCGGATGAGATCCCGGACGTCACGAGGAGTTCCGGAATGGTCCGGAGGTAAAGATTTATATATGGGAAGTCCTGTTTTGGTCCACCGGAAAAGTTTCGGGTTTTATCGGTAACGTACCGGGACCACCGGGAGGGTCCCGGGGGTCCACCAAGTGGGGCCACCAGCCCCGGAGGCTTGCATGGGCCAAGAGTGGTAAAGGACCAGCCCCTGAGTGGGCTGGTGCGCCTCCCACAAGGCCCAAGGTGCAAGGGAGTGGGAAGGGGGGGCAAACCCTAGGGCAGATGGGCCCTAAGGCCCACCCTGGTGCGCCTCCCCCTCTCCCCTCCCCTTGGCCGCCCCTAGATGGGATCTAGGGGGCTGCCGCCACCCCTAGGGAGGGAACCCTAGGTGGGGGCGCAGCCCCTCCCCTTCCCCTATATATAGTTGAGGTTTGGGCTGCCCAATACACACGAGTTCCTCTCCCCGTTGGTGCATCCCTACCTCTCTTTCTCCCCGTCTCTCGTAGTGCTTGGCGACGCCCTGCTGGAGTACCACGCTCCTCCACCACCACCACGCCGTTGTGCTGCTGTTGGATGGAGTCTTCCTCAACCTCTCCCTCTCTCCTTGCTGGATCAAGGCATGGGAGACGTCACCGGGCTGTACGTGTGTTGAACGCGGAGGTGTCGTCCGTTCGGCACTAGGATCTTCGGTGATTTGGATCATGACGAGTACGACTCCTTCAACCCCGTTCTCTTGAATGCTTCTGCGTAGCGATCTACAAGGGTATGTAGATGCACTCTCCTTCCCCTCGTTGCTAGTTTCTCCATAGATAGATCTTGGTGACACGTAGGAAAATTTTGAATTTCTGCTACGTTCCCCAACAGTGGCATCATGAGCTAGGTCTATGCGTAGTTTCTATGCACGAGTAGAACACAAAGTAGTTGTGGGCATTGATTTTGTTCAATATGCTTACCGTTACTAGTCCAATCTTGATTCGGCGGCATTGTGGGATGAAGCGGCCCGGACCAACCTTACACGTACGCTTACGTGAGACCGGTTCCACCAACAAACATGCACTAGTTGCATAAGGTGGCTGGCGGGTGTCTGTCTCTCCCACTTTACTCGGATCGGATTCGATGAAAAGGGTCCTTATGAAGGGTAAATAGCAATTGACATATCACATTGTGGTTTTGCGTAGGTAAGAAACGTTCTTGCTAGAAACCCATAGCAGCCACGTAAAACATGCAAACAATAATTAGAGGACGTCTAACTTGTTTTTGCAGGATATGCTATGTGATGTGATATGGCCAAAGGATGTGATGAATGATATATGTGATGTATGAGATGATCATGTTCTTGTAATAGGAATCACGACTTGCATGTCGATGAGTATGACAACCGGCAGGAGCCATAGGAGTTGTCTTTATTTATTTATGACCTGTGTGTCAACTTAAACGTCGTGTAATTACTTTACTTTATTGCTAACCGTTAGCTGTAGAAGTAGAAGTAATAGTTGGCGAGACAACTTCATGAAGACACGATGATGGAGATCATGATGATGGAGATCATGGTGTCATGCCGGTGACGATGATGATCATGGAGCCCCGAAGATGGAGATCAAAAGGAGCAATATGATATTGGCCATATCATGTCACCATTTGATTGCATGTGATGTTTATCATGTTTATACATCTTATTTGCTTAGAACGACGGTAGTAAATAAGATGATCCCTCATTAAAATTTCAAGAAAGTGTTCCCCCTAACTGTGCACCGTTGCGACAGTTCATTCGTTTCTAAGCACCACGTGATGATCGGGTGTGATAGATTCCAACGTTCACATACAACGGGTGTAAGACAGATTTACACATGCAAACACTTAGGTTGACTTGACGAGCCTAGCATGTACAGACATGGCCTCGGAACACAGAAGACCGAAAGGTCGAGCATGAGTCGTATAGAAGATACGATCAACATGAAGATGTTCACCGATGTTGACTAGTCCGTCTCACGTGATGATCGGACACGGCCTAGTTGACTCGGATCATGTAATCACTTAGATGACTAGAGGGATGTCTATTTGAGTGGGAGTTCATAAGATGAACTTAATTATCCTGGACATAGTCAAAAGGTCTTCGCAAATTATGTCATAGCTCGCGCTTTAGTTCTACTGTTTAGATATGTTCCTAGAGAAAAAATTAGTTGAAAGTTGATAGTAGCAATTATGCGGACTAGGTCCGTAAACTGAGGATTGTCCTCATTGCTTCTTAGAAGGCTTATGTCCTTAATGCATTGCTCAGTGTGCTGAACCTCGAACGTCGTCTGTGGATGTTGCGAACATCTGATATACACATTTTGATAACTACGTGATAGTTCAGTTAAACGGTTTAGAGTTGAGGCACCGAAGACGTTTTTGAAATGTCGCGAAACATATGAGATGTTTCGAGGGCTGAAATTGGGATTTCAGGCTTGTGCCCACGTCAAGAGGTATAAGACCTCCGACGATTTTCTTAACCTGCAAACTAAGGGAGAAAAGCTCAATTGTTGAACTTGTGCTCAGATTTTCTGAGTACAACAATCATTTGAATCAAGTGGGAGTTGATCTTCCAGATGAGATAGTGATGTTTCTCCGAAGTCATTACCACCAAGCTGCTAGAGCTTCGTGATGAACTATAATATATCAGGGACATATATGATGATCCTTGAGATATTCGCGATGTTTGACACCACAAAAGTAGAAATCAAGAAGGAGCATCAATTGTTGATGGTTGGTGAAACCACTAGTTTCAAGAAGGGCAAGGGCACGAAGGGATACTTCATGAAACGGCAATTCAGCTGCTGCTCTAGTGAAGAAACCCAAAGTTGAACCCAAACCCGAGACTAAGTGCTTCTGTAATAAGGGGAACAGCCACTGGAGCAAAATTACCCTAGATACTTGGTAGATTAGAAGGCTGGCAAGGTCGATAGAAGTATATTGGATATACATTGTGTTGATGTGTACTTTACTAGTACTCCTAGTAGCACCAGGGTATTAGATACCGGTTCGGTTGCTAAGTGTTAGTAACTCGAAATAAAAGCTACGGAATAAGCGGAGACTAGCTAAAGGTGAGCTGACGATATGTGTTGGAAGTGTTTCCAATGTTGATATGATCAAGCATCGCACGCTCCCTCTACCATCGAGATTGGTGTTAAACCTAAATAATTGTTATTTGGTGTTTGCGTTGAACATAGACATGATTGGATTATGTCTATCGCAATACGGTTATTCATTTAAGGAGAATAATGGTTACTTTGTTTATTTGAATAATACCTTCAATGGTCTTGCACCTAAAATGAATGGTTTATTGAATCTCGATCGTAGTGATACACATGTTCATGCCAAAAGATAGTAATGATAGTACCACCTACTTGTGGCACTGCCACGTAAGTCATATCGGTATAAAACGCATGAGGAAGCTCCATGTTGATGGATCTTTGGACTCACTCATTTTTGAAAAGTTTGAGACATGCGAACCATGTCTATTGGTGTATATGCATGAAGAAACTCCATGCAAATGGACCGTTTGGACTCACTTGATTTTGAATCACTTGAGACATGCAAATCATACCGCATGGGCAAGATGACTGAAAGCCTCGTTTTCAGTAAAATGGAACTAGAAAGCAACTTGTTGGAAGTAATACATTTTGATGTGTGCAGTCCAATGAGTGCTGAGGCATGTAGTGGATGTCGTTATGTTCTTACTTCACAGATGATTTGAGTAGATGTTGAGTATATTTACTTGATGAATCACGAGCCTGAATTATTGAAAGGTTCAAGTAATTTCAGGGTGAAGTTGAAAGATCGTCGTGACAAGAGGATAAAATATCTATGATATGATCATAGAGATGAATATCTGAATTACGAGTTTGGCACAGAATTAAGACATTGTGGAAATTGTTTCACAACTAATACATCCTGGAACACCATAGTGTGATGGTGTATCCGAACATCATAACTGCACCCTATTGGATATGATGCATACCATGATGTCTCTTATCGAATTACCACGATAGTTTATGGGTTAGGCATTAGAGACAACCACATTCACTTTAAATAGGGCACCACGAAGTTCCGATGAGATGACACCGTATGAACTATGGTTTAGAGAAACCTAAGCTGTCATTTCTTAAAAGTTTGGGGCTGCGACGCTTATGTGAAAAAGTTTCAGGCTGATCAGCTCGAACCCAAAGCGGATAAATGCATCTTCATAGGACACCCAAAACAGTTGGGTATACCTCCTGTCTCAGATCTAAAAGAAATAAGGGATTGTTTCTTGAATCAGGTCCTTTCTCGAGGAAAAGTTTCTCTCGGAAGAATTGAGTGGGAGGATGGTGGAGACTTGATGAGGTTATTGAACCGTCTCTTCAACTAGTGTGTGACAGGGCACAGGAAGTTGTTCCTGTGGCACCTACACCAATTGAAGTGGAAGCTTATGATAGTGATCATGAAACTTCAGATCAAGTCACTACCAAACCTCGTGGGATGACAAGGATGCGTGCTACTTCAGAGTGGTACGTAATCCTATCTTGGAAGTCATGTTGCTAGACAACAATGAACCTACGAGCTATGGAGAAGCGGTGGTGGGCCTGGATTCCAAAATGGCTCGAGGCCATATAATCCGAGAGAGGATCCATATATGAAAACAAAGTGTAGACTGTGGAAGAACTACTTGATGGTCGTAAGGCTATTAGGTACATATGGATTTTAAAAGGAAGACAGACAATGATGGTAAGTATCACCATTAAGAAAGCTTGACTTGTCGTTAAGATGTTTTCCGACAAGTTCAAGGAGTTGACTATGATGAGACTTTCTCACTCGTAGCGATGCTAAAAGTCTGTTGGAATTGTGTTAGTAGTTACTGCATTATTTATGAAATCTTGCAGATAGGATGTCAAAACATTGTTTCCTCGACGATTTTCTTGAGGAAAGGTTGTATGTGATACAACCGGAAGGTTTTGTCAATCCTGAAAGATGCTAATAAGTATGCAAAGCTCCAGCATCCTTCTGAGGACTGGAGTAAGCATCTCAGAGTTGGAATGTATGCTTTGATGAGATGATCAAAGTTTTGGGTGTATACAAAGTTTATGAGAAACCTGTATTTCCAAAGAAGTGAATGGGAGCACTATAGAATTTCTGATGAGTATATGTTGTTGACATATTGTTGATCAGAAATGATGTAGAATTTCTGGAAAGAATGCAGAGTTATTTGAAAAGTGTTTTTCGATGGAAAACCTGGATTAAGCTACTTGAGCATTGAGCATCAAGATCTATAAGGATAGATCAAAACGCTTAATGGTACTTTCAAATGAGCACATACCTTGACATGATCTTGAAGGTGTTCAAGGTGGACCAGTCAAAGAAGGAGTTCTTGCCTGAGTTGTAAGGTACGAAGTTAAGACTTAAAGCTCGACCACAGCAGAATAGAGAGAAAGGACGAAGGTCGTCCCCTATGCTTAAGACATAGGCTCTACAGTATGCTATGCTATGTACCACACCTGAAGTGTGCCTTGCCATGAGTCAGTCAAGGGGTACAAGAGTGATCCAAGAATGGATCACATGACAGCGGTCAAAGTTATCCTTAGTAACTAGTGGACTAAGGAATTTTCTCGATTATGGAGGTGGTAAAAGAGTTCGTCGTAAAGGGTTACGCCGATGCAAACTTTGACACTAATCCAGATTATTCTGAGTAGTAAACTGGATTCGTATAGTAGAACAGTTATTTGGAATAGCTCCAAATAGAGCGTGGTAGCTGCATCTAGGAGATGACATAGAGATTTGTAAAGCACACACGGATCTGAAAGGTTCAGACCCGTTGACTATAACCTCTCTCACAAGCATAACATGATCAAACCCAGAACTCATCGAGTGTTAATCACATGGTAAATGTGAACTAGATTATTGACTCTAGTAAACTCTTTGGGTGTTAGTCACATGGGGATGTGACCTTGAGTGTTAATCACATATCGACGTGAACTAGATTATTGACTCTAGTGCAAGTGGGAGACTGTTGGAAATATGCCCTAGAGGCAATAATAAATTGATTATTATTATATTTCCTTGTTCATGATAATCGTTTATTATCCATGCTAGAATTGTATTGTTAGGAAAGTCAGATACATGTGTGGATACATAGACAACACCATGTCCCTAGTAAGCCTCTAGTTGACTAGCTCGTTGATCAATAGATGGTTACGGTTTCCTAACCATGGACATTGGATGTCGTTGATAATGGGATCACATCATTAGGAGAATGATGTGATGGACAAGACCCAATCCTAAGCATAGCACTAGATCGTGTAGTTCGTATGCTAAAGCTTTTCTAATGTCAAGTATCATTTCCTTAGACCATGAGATTGTGCAACTCCCGGATACCGTAGGAGTGCTTTGGGTGTGCCAAATGTCACAACGTAACTGGGTGACTATAAAGGTGCACTACGGGTATCTCCGAAAGTGTCTGTTGGGTTGGCACGAATCGAGACTGGGATTTGTCACTCCGTGTGACGGAGAGGTATCTCTGGGCCCACTCGGTAGGACATCATCATAATGTGCACAATGTGATCAAGGAGTTGATCATGGGATGATGTGTTACGGAATGAGTAAAGAGACTTGCCGGTAACGAGATTGAACAAGGTATCGGGATACCGACGATCGAATCTCGGGCAAGTATCGTACCGATAGACAAAGGGAATTGTATACGGGATTGATTAAGTCCTTGACATCGTGGTTCATCCGATGAGATCATCGTGGAACATGTGGGAGCCAACATGGGTATCCAGATCCCGCTGTTGGTTATTGACCGGAGAACGTCTCGATCATGTCTGCATGGTTCCCGAACCCGCAGGGTCTACACACTTAAGGTTCGATGACGCTAGGGTTATAAAGGAAGCTTGTATGTGGTTACCGAATGTTGTTGGGAGTCCCGGATGAGATCTTGGACGTCACGAGGAGTTCCGGAATGGTCCGGAGGTAAAGATTTATATATGGGAAGTCCTGTTTTGGTCACCGGAAAAGTTTCGGGTTTTATCGGTAACGTACCGGGACCACCGGGAGGGTCCCGGGGGTCCACCAAGTGGGGCCACCAGCCCCGGAGGCTTGCATGGTCCAAGAGTGGTAAAGGACCAGCCCCTGAGTGGGCTGGTGCGCCTCCCACAAGGCCCAAGGCGCAAGGGAGTGGGAAGGGGGGGCAAACCCTAGGGCAGATGGGCCCTAAGGCCCACCCTGGTGCGCCTCCCCCTCTCCCCTCCCCTTGGCCGCCCCTAGATGGGATCTAGGGGGCTGCCGCCACCCCTAGGGAGGGAACCCTAGGTGGGGGCGCAGCCCCTCCCCTTCCCCTATATATAGTTGAGGTTTGGGCTGCCCAATACACACGAGTTCCTCTCCCCGTTGGTGCAGCCCTACCTCTCTTTCTCCTCGTCTCTCGTGGTGCTTGGCGAAGCCCTGCTGGAGTACCACGCTCCTCCACCACCACCACGCCGTTGTGCTGCTTCTGGATGGAGTCTTCCTCAACCTCTCCCTCTCTCCTTGCTGGATCAAGGCATGGGAGACGTCACCGGGCTGTACGTGTGTTGAACGCGGAGGTGCCGTCCGTTCGGCACTAGGATCTCCGATGATTTGGATCACGACGAGTACGACTCCTTCAACCCCGTTCTCTTGAATGCTTCCGCGTAGAGATCTACAAGGGTATGTAGATGCACTCTCCTTCCCCTCGTTGCTAGTTTCTCCATAGATAGATCTTGGTGACACGTAGGAAAATTTTGAATTTCTACTACGTTCCCCAACACGGATAACTAAGCTGACACACACAAGTGCGCCACCAGTTACCACAGGACCGTCCCCTCTCGACTGCTTAACACCGGTCCCTCTCCAAGCCAAATGAGTCATGGAAGCACGACCATGGCTCAAGTTAACGAAAGAAGAACCATCCTCTGTGATAGACGACTAAACTGAAAAAATACCAAAACAGAAGAACAACCGTGACTTGAACTGTAAAAGGTTCGTGACCTCACAAGTTTCAACGACGAGTCTCTCTCAGCAAATAAGTGAAAGCAAACGTTTCGAAAGAAAGGCACGACCATGCCTTTGAGTAACATCGTAGACGTGCCTCTCCGAGCGAACGTGTAAGAGAAAGCATTTGCGAACAACAGACAGAACTCTAACTCAACATAACATAGCACATGGCTCCACTAACTAGACAGACGTGACTTCACTAGCAGACTAACTAGAAATATTACAGAACATACAACCATGACAGTGACTCATACTAACATAATGCAACTGTCGATAACACAATACTCCCACAGCAAGTATCACACTGGATTACCGTCCCTAAAACAGACAACATATACTGAAACAAACAACATATATTGAAACAGATAGCAAAGTGAGAAAATCTGAAGAATCTTAAACACACTCAAGCTCTGCATAAAACCATTTCAAACACACAATCACAGCCATATATTCAATATAAAAACAACTGTGCCAAACACAGTACAAACACAAAGCAAAAGTAAAGCCCCTAACTATCAGTGAAGAAGCTAGCAAACTAATAAGACCAGAGCGTGCCTTGCCTAAAACAAAATCAATGCCTCCCTGAACAGATGACTGTGCGCTGCCTAGAATCACAAAAGTGCACATCTGAGTGCTCCTCTTAATACATCTCATCTTATACCAACTCGTAGCGACAAATCATACAGGAAAATATTCTTGAAGGCACCCAATCAAGAAAAACATAATGGAACGAAAATAAACTTAAATTTCCAAACTAGTCAACTCCATCCGGTTCAAAATAAAACAACCACAATTACAAATTCATCAGTCTATGTAATACTACCCCATACAATAACCAATTCATCACACAATCCATCTTGTCGGCATTTCCACCTGGACTACTCCTCAGAAACGTCCTCGCCATCTGAGATCAGGAAGACCGCGACGATGCAGGATGTCCCTCATCGACAGAAACCGGCGGTATAGCTCATAGCTCACATACCCTTCCTAAAGGAAAATCAAATTAAAACATGAATATACAAAAAAACAAGTACTGTTCTGGCAACAAAGGCAAAAACTAACGAAAATGAAATCTTCACTTAAAGTAGCTCCATATTTTAGGTGATCAAAAGTAAGTGGCTTCCAATCCCAGTAGTGACGAAGAAGTTCTGGAAAAGATGACTCCAGCTTCGAATAAGATTCGTCAATGATGGCTCCTGCTAAGTCCTCCATGGAGTCCCTTTCTTCGCCGCCTTTGATCATAAACTTCTCTTGGATGTCGATATGGTACCCTTCTGGAATTCTGATGAAATCTTGAAAAGGAGCATCTCTAATATTCCTGACGCCCACACTAGAGAAAGTTATACCTCTATTCTCAAGGAAATTCTTCAGGGCAGGGCACTCCGTCCTGGCCCTGCAGAAGTGATAGAGCAAAACATGATTCCGCATAGCCAGTTGCATGACAGCGAATTTTCTACGCCCATAACAATCTTTTCGCGTGAACTCCATGCCGAGACCAACAAACTTGTGCTTCTCCTCGCGCAACCAGTCCTCGTACAAGCGAATGATCTCATCCACCTTACCAGGCTCGTTGGTGTACCACACGTCGAGCTTCGTGTTACCATCGGCAACTATAGAATGGTACTTAGTGGTGTTCAAAAAGTCGTCCATGGCAACGAGTAGCAAGGTGCCAATGGAGATTCCTAAGACCCTGCGACAAGGTTGGGGAGTGGCGAGGAGGCTGGGAACTGACTGATGTTCTGTGGCTACAATACGACATGAAAACCTCACAAACACGGCCAGTATTTAACCTTGGCAAGGGACCTTTGAGTTACAATGCGCATTAACGTGTGAACTAGGAACAACGAATAGACGGTTGTGCTTCCGAAGCACATAAAACCATGCACTTCGTAAAGTCACGGCTGTGCACAAATATTTGATGCCGTGGAGAAATCGAGGAGCCTCTAACTTTATTTTACGGTAACTGACACACTGAATAGTCACATCGAACAGCCGGCAGATAGGTCATCAATTCCTCCTTTGAAAGAAGACCACCAATGGAAGAATCCAATGAAGAAAACAAACAACCAGCCGTACGCCTTAGATCTGAAGGCCAAAACTCATCTGTGCCTCATCTAGCTAGATTCACAACATCTGTCCCTCGATAGTCAAGGCTGGTTTCAGGTGAGGCCCGGGTATGCAGGCACAACACGCACATACGTGTCTATCAGGCACGGGTATGTAGGCACAGGACGCACATACGTGTCTATTCCACAGGCACGGGTATCACCACAGGCACGTAGAGATACAAGCAGCAACTCGCCGGAAACACGTGAATGCAGGCAACAAAGGCACGAAAACATAGCCTCTACATGCACGTGCTTCGGCTTGGCAAGGCACAAATATGACCTTGCAATTAACGTTCTCGAGCCACCGCTAGACACCCTCTGCATACAGACATGGAATTGCAGCTTCTCTGACGCACAAGCACAGTTTTCGAATTGGCATTATCGAGGCACAAATACAAATCCTCTGGATGAAAAAAAGAGAGGTGGCAGAGGCATCGGTAAGAACACTCTGTTCGAGAGGCACGGTTGCAAACTCTCAAGAGGGACAGCCATGTGACACCGCAGACACATAGACACGTGAAGTTTATCACATGAGGATACATCAAATACAAGCAACGAATCAATGGTAGAAGTGAAAGAGCCACAGTTTTAAAGTGTCTAGAGGCACGGGCGTGTAGAAGCATGGGCACGACGAGTCACGGCCACCGCATCCCCTCACGGACTGGCATCTGGCACCACAGGCACGTAGAGTCACAGTCAGTGTGTCTCCTGAGACAAGCGAATGTAGGTACAGGACGCACAGAACTGCAGCGTATACAGGCACGGAATTGCGACTTTTGTCGCACAGGTACGGCTTTCGAATTGGCGTTCTCGAGGCACGGGTACAAACCACCTGAACGCACAAAAGAGTGGTGGCAGAGGCACGGTTGTGTAGTCTGAAGAGAAACTGCCATGTGACACCACCACATAGAGACATCGCGTGTGTCACGTGAGGTACATGAATAGCGGAAAAGAATCCACGGAAGTGCAGCCTCCACAGACACGGATGCGAGCTTCTAGAGGCACGGTCCCGAAGAACACAAAGACAAAAAACTGAAAATGTTGACTCGTACGTTACCAGAAGTGCATCTCTTGTGCGAATGTGTAAAACACAACAATACAAACACAAACAAACAGCGGTGAATATAAGCCAAACAAAAAACACGCTTCTCCCAAACAATACATATGCGTCCCCTCACGGACGGGCGTCTAGCACCAGAGGCACGTACAGTCACAGCCAGCATGACGCCTGAGACACGCAAATGCACGTATAGGAGACATCGAATTAAAGCGTATACAGGCACGGAATTGCGGCTTCTCATAGTTATCGAAGCACGGGTACAAACAATCTGGACGCATAAAAGAGTGGTGGCAAAGGCACAGTCGTGTAGTGTCAAGAGGAACTGCCATGTGAAACCAGCACGTTACAGACATGGCGTGTGTCACGGATGTACATGCATAGACGGAAAGAAGCCACGGAAGTGAAGCCTGAACATACACGGATGCCCGGATTCTCGAGGCACGGTCCTAAAGCACACAAAGACACGAAACTAAAATGTTGCCTCGTATGTTAGCAGACGTGCCTCTCTTGTGCGAACGTGTAAAAGACAACAATACAAACACAAACAAACGACACTGAATAAAAGCCAAACACAAAACGTGCTTCTCCCAAACAATACATATGCGCCACTTCAATAGGTTCTCTAAATATACATGACCACGCGCAAACGTCAACAATGAACTTGTAACATGAAAAAACATAAGAAATTATATTCACATAACATGAGACGGTACTCCATAGGATTGAACTAAAAGTACTCATTAATTATACAAAAAAAAGAAATGAAAGTCTTCCAGGAGTCCATTTTGCTCAGACCACCGGGACAATTCTACTCAATTGGAGTTCTGCTCAAAAGCATCAACGGCGTCCGGGGTCGGGAAGACAACGAGGATGCATCATGTCCTTCATAGACAGAACTCG
The DNA here is from genome assembly GCF_003073215.2 of Triticum urartu. NCBI lineage: Eukaryota > Viridiplantae > Streptophyta > Magnoliopsida > Poales > Poaceae > Triticum > Triticum urartu. The sequence continues at coordinate 466,745,807 of NC_053027.1, forward strand.
GTGGTAGAGCTCGTAGCTGACATACCCATCCTAAAATAAAAAGCGGATGAGAATGAAGATATACGTAAAGGACAAAAAGTACTATTGTTGCAATAAAACAAAAATATAAAAACGAAATTTTCACTTACAATTGCCGCATATTTTAGGTGTTTAAGGGAAAGCGGCTTCCATTCCCAGTAGTCATGCAGACCTTGTGGAAAAGACGACTTCATACTCAAGTAAGATTTGTTTATGACGGATCCTGCCAAATCTGCCATTGAATCACTTAGATTGCCTCCTTTGATCATGAGCTCCTCTTGAAGGTCGATGTGACACTCTCTTGGGATTTTGAGGCAACTGTTTGCGAGAACATCCCTATCGTTCCTGACGTCGACACTAGCGAAGATTATACCTTTGTTCCGAAGGAAATCCTTCAGAGCAGCGCACTCCATCCTGGACTTGCACAAGTGATAAACAAGAACATGCTTGCGCATCGCCAGTTGCATAACGGCAACTTTTCTACTACGATCAAAATAATCCTCTCGTGTGTACTCCAGATCAAGACCAACAAACTTGTACCTGTCCTCACGCAGCCATTCCTCATAGAGAGTAAGAATCTCCTCCACCTTGTGGGGCTCGTTGGTGTACAACAATCGAGCTTGGTATTACCATCAGCATCTATAGAGAGACGCTCAGTATTGTTCCTGAAGTCGTCCATGGAACCAAGGCTGAGACGACAATGGAGTTTGACTATGCTTCTTGTACGAGGCGAGGATGACGGGAGCTACCTGCACTTCTCTGGAGGGAATAAGACGCCATAACCTCCAGGAATAGACCACTACTTAACCTTTGGGGAGAGACGACTCAGTTACCATGCCCATTTAATTGCTAAGGAAACGGTGAATGGACGATTGTGCTTCTGCAGCTCGTGAAACCATGCACTTCAAAAGTCACGACTGCCACGCTGTAATCGAGGAGCCTCTAGGTTAACTCTAGCACGGTATCTGGCACAATAAATACTAACAATAAATAGCCATCCCATCAGTCACCGGTACATCTTTTGACCGAGAGAACAATGCGAAGAGGCAAACGAGATGACCCTGTCGTACAAATACTACACTGGGAGTGAACAAAAATGGAAGCACGGTTCGCCAGAACAAAAGCCACACGTGTGCATCCACTTTGGTTAAAGACAAACCTTACTAACAACAACGCACGTCTGTGTACCACCAGAAACATTGACAAAACAAAAGCACGTCCATACTTCTGACATACATATAACCGTGGGCTATCATACATAATCCCGCCTGAAGCCAGCGTACATAAAAACAGTGACTCACTTGGGTCAACGACTACGTGAAAAAAATGCAATACCAAAGTCACGAACCGTGACTCAATTTCAGATGCAAACGTGCCTCTCATTATTCAATTTTCATCCCCTGACATATCGACCATGCCTCTCCTGTTACAACGACCGTGCATCTAATAACATCATCACCGGTCCTCGCCTAAAGAAACACCCAACCATATCTGATTAAACATGTGATTAAAAAAACACAGAAGCACGAGCATGCTTTTGAACATGTATAACCGTGCCTTACAAAAAGTATGTGAGGCAGGATAGGCACGTAAAAGACTCCGCTCGGAGGCAGCACAGCTGGACAACTATAATGGGAGGCGGCTGAACGAGTCAAACATCTCGTTTCCTCATAACACCTCGAAATGCACGCACACCATCTACAACCAGCATTCATTCCATTTCGCAGAATAAAAAATAAAACAAGAAGCACTCATTACTACTCTTGCTCTCTCCTGTCTCCTTTATATTTCCATAAGCTCTGACTCCCTCAGCCACAACACAACTCATTTGCCTTCTCCGTCGCCTGCTTCTAGGTTTCGTGCTTCTTCTCCGTCTCCTGCTTCTAGGGTTCGTGCTTCTAACCCGCACACAATCGATTAATTTCTAAGCCATACTTCTCTCATAGATTGCTGGCCGTGGGTGCTTGCCCTAAGCTTCCCATCACAAGCCATCTGCCTTATCCATCCGCCTACTTCTAGGGTTTGTGCTTCTTCCCCGCACACAGTCTCATTTCAAACAAGTTATTGTAGAGTTTTTATTGGGTCTCTTGAATAACTTCCAAGCCGTGCTTCTCTCGTAGATTTTGCTAGCCGTGTGCGCTTGCCCTAAGATTCCCCTACCCAAATCTCTGTTCATCAACCCTCGTTCTTCTTCTGTCCCAGGTAAAAAGCATATGCGTAAGCAGCATGCTCCGATCCGTATTTACATTTTATGTTTAGGTTTTTCATTTGATAGTTATTGAAGCATCAGATCCGGTACAACGACTTCATTCTCTAAAGGAATATAAAAACCATTTGAAAATCTAAACAAGTGTTATATACTGGTAAATTCATAGTTGTTGCCTGCCTTCAATATGGCTAACATATTTGAAGCTAGTCGTTGTCTACCTTCCACGTTGAAGCTTGTTTTTAAATTGTTATGATATTCTTATTTTCTTAACATAGTTTTTCTGAAATATTTAGGTATGATTTGCCCTGCCTGCCGCCAACCAGGCGGCCCTTGCGAACCACACCCTGAAGTTATCCAGGAGTTTGAGGTTATTCTTGATGAAAATTGCTGGAGCCGGATGGTTAGTAAGCATCACTAACAAATTAGTTGCTTACGACACAGTAAAAATCGTCACTGTCACTCATACCCCCTTGCACCTACACTAGGCCCCCCTGCTGCCACTTCTTCGCACCTGCCTTGTGTTTTCATTTTCCATTAGTTTGCTTGCTTATGCCCTGATTAATATAGTCCATTAATTTATAATAATTATGTTGTTATCTATAATTCTTATCAAAAATTCATATCCAATTTAAGAAAACTTTTAACATTAATAGTACGCGAGTTCAAATTTATACTTACATGTTGTTATTTGCACTATTTTTTCCAGTATGTACCTTGTAATGTCAGAGCTTTTCTCGCCGAATACATTGAAGAAGAGAAGAAAGAAGCAAGAAAATTGCATAAACAACAGGTAGAGCCAGCGCTTCTTACACATGAAGGAAGGTCTTACAATGCTTTGTTTAAGCATAGGGCGAACTACACAAAGTTCTGCCGTGGTGAGTGGAACATCTTTGCGGCTGATTATGAACTTCGTGCTGGAGACCGCATAGAATTTGAACTACCAGACGAGGGTCTCAATCTCGAAATACAAACATATCGAGATAACAAAAGGCTGCTTCCATTACCCCACATTGTTAGGTATTTAATATTACAAACATTACAAACTTATCTTCTTTCGCTGTAATTTTATATGCATGAATTGAACTGAATAATATTAACCCCGTGTTGGATATAACTTTATCTAACTTTAAAAGCTTTTTTTCTAGCTCTCGACGATCTTTCTTCTAACGATTTCGACCATGTTCACTGCTGTGTCTACTCTAAGGATATTGAGTTACCTACGACCAGACACGATTCTTTCTACAACGCCTTTTTGGAGATACTTTCATCTATTGCCGTCCATTTGTCCATGTCCTGACTCACACTAACACCAAAGACTACGTCATGGTTGGTTACAACTGTCCTTGTTAAAATACAAAACGTATTTTGCTCATATGTAATATAAACAATACTGACGTAATATTGCTTATATGTAAAATTATAAAGAACCTATTTATTCAAACCTAAAACAACAAAACTTTCGTTGTTCTCTTAATATGTTGTTTTATCTGTTTACACACAAACCTGAACATGCCAGGAACTATATTACTTCCAATATGGAATTTCTTAATGTTTGTGCACTCACCATATTCAGACATTCCTTTATTTATTGTCCAAGTGACAAATCAACGGTTTTAATTTCTATTTAATTTCGATTTTATTCTAGAAAATTCCGAGGAGCGTTGTCTCAACACTGAAGAGATGGGTGGACATGCCAACCAATGGCAGGGTAACCCTTGAAGCTCCTGATGAACCTACACATGTCATCACTCCTTCATCATACTACATCTCCAAAAACGACGGCATGATGGTAATACAAAAGTCTTCTTTCAGAGACTTCATATCAGCTGCATCCTTCGTTGAAAAGAACATTGTTCTAATCACTTTCAAAGAGCGAAATGATCGTTCTGTGTCCATCATCATTCAACGCATTATGTAGATTCCGTCGGAACTAGCACCTAAAATGGAAGCAAACAGTGTATCTCCTAGAATGTTCAACGCTCGTTTCATCATGATGTCTCCAGGAGCAAAAAACTGATTACTATAAGTTTGCTAGTTAGGATGGTAGAGTAATTTAACTATTATGGACCATGTGCTTGCTTGAACTATCAGAATAATCTTTTGCAACTTATGTAGCTCTTACGGACACTCAACTTGCTGTTTCAACCATCGGAATGATCCTTTAAAACAGATGTTGTTTGAACCATCGAAATGATTCATTCGAAAAAATGTAGTTCTTATCCTTTGAAAAGTTCACAATTCAAAAAACCAAAAAAAAGACTCATTTTCAAAAATGAAACGAAACAAGAATCAGTTTGTGATTCAAAACCTCTAGCAATGCGATGTTATCAAACTTATTCAAACCATCTAGTGAAACATATCTGAATTAAAAAACAAACAGGACTCCATTTTCAAGTCCAAACTATATTTACTTCAACTTTTCCTAAACACACACTTGTGCACCGAATAACATAAAAACCGTGCCTCCCTAACCAAGGAAGATTATTAATTGAAAAAAACGTTTCACAACAAAGGCACGACCATGCATCTGCTGAGTGTTCTACCGTTTACACGACTACTTTCACAGCCAAAGATGCATCACGCAGGCAACACGCAACGAATAAAAAAAATTCAATGAACAAGACAAGTGAAAATCTTAAAAAAACAGATAAAACAAACCCCTGTTTCTGAAATTCTATGCCTGGAACCACCGCGTGAGTAGCAATTGCTCTTTGGCGGTTTCCTTTTTTGCACGACAAAACAACCCTTTCACTTTTCCGACTCCATTTCATCCTTCACCACCGCACACCTCTAGCCATGGATGACGGGAAACTAACAACATTCACGGAACACATCACTACCCACGGTACAGCCGTGCTCGAGGTGGTGTACACCAACGACCCAAGGACCGTGGAGTGGATCATCAACAAGTACGAAGAATGGCTAAAGAAGGAGAAGAACAAGTTCGCCGGCCTCGACCTCGAGTATACACGTAAGAGCAGTTACATACGACAAGGGATCGCCGTCGTCCAACTTTCCATGCGTGAGCATGTCCTTGTATACCACTACTGCAGATCCGAGCGCTCCCAGGCGTTAGTTGACTTCCTGCAATGGAAAGCTGTAACTTTCACTAGCGTTGACACCAGGAACGACAAGACCATGCTTGCTCGTGCATGCATCAGAATTCCAGACGAGCACCACGTCGACATCCAGAGGCTATTCTGCATCAAGGGTGGTGGAGAAAGGGACTCCATGGGTGACCTTGCAGCGGCCATCATCGACCCCTCATACAAGAACATGAAGAACTCATTCCCAAAGGAGAAGCACCAGTTCTGGGAGTGGAAGCCACTTTCCCCGATACACCTTGAGTACGCGGCAAAGGACGGGTATGTTAGCTACGAGTTGTACCGTAGAATCCTAATCATCAAGAACGGGTTACGTCACCTCCACCAACAACCAATGAAAGAAAGACTCCGCCCACGTAAGAGCAATGACGAGGGATCTTCCAGCGGCTGGAAGCGCCGGAAGGGAAACAGTGGTTGGTAAATTGCGAGAAAATGGATGTCTACATTAAACTAGTAGGAACTACTATTATCATAATTTGGATTGTATGAACCTATGTTGTAAATATGTTTGTTGTTGCTCAAAGATGTTGTGTGTATTGTATTACTATTTTACGTTTGAACTTTGAACACAATGGTGTGCTCATGTACTAATTTGGATTGTATGAACCTATGTTGTAAATATGTTTGTTGTTGCTCAAAGATACTATGTGTATTGTATTACTATTTTACGTTTGAACTTTAAACACAATGGTGTGCTCATGTACAAATGCATACTACGTTTTGCATGTCTAAATGCAATTAGTAAGTTATGTCCCAGTACTGAGCAAGCATATATTGTATCCATGATTATAGAACGAGAGATATCTCGCACGATAATTTTCATACTCAACCTTTACAAGATGCATCGTGCATTTACAAGAATATGTGATGATATCGTTGTAAATTTTCAATACAATACTTATTAAACATTGGCGTGAACAATTCATAAATATTGCAGAAGATCATTCGGTACACAGTCACAAGCGACGAGAACTTTCTTACCTTAACCACATTGAAAAAAAATCCTTGCCTCCATTTCACATCAAACACCGCTCCGTCCATTCAGAACATCCTTGCTATTGTACACAGGTTCCTCTCCGTACACCAGTTCTGCACGATGACACAAAACTACACTACTGTGTGCAACTGACCTATGTACAAGCGTGACTCACTAAGTGTCTACTCAATCCATGCCTGTGGTGCCACGCACCCGTGACCCTAGAGACTACACGCCTGTGCATCATTAACCGAGCCCCTCTAACCAGATATTCGAACCGATGCCTCTACTGCCGTACATCCGTGCCTCTAGAATCTTGACAGCAGCAAGAGGGTTCAAAACCGTGCCTCCACACAACCGTGCTTGTACTGACTGCACTTTCGTGCCTCTGTTTTCTTGATCAACGTGCCTCACTTGAAACCCATAGTAACTCTACGTGCTCCGCATGCGTAATCGCCAATGCAACTTTGGTGTTGCACACACGCGTCTCTCAGTATACCTGTACCTCCACAACCATGCTTGTACTAACTATAATTCCATGCCTCCGTTTGCTCAATCCACGTGCCTCGCATAAAACCAACAGTAACTCTACGTCCTACACACACACACACGTGCCTCTCGCATGAAACCCATAGTATCTCGCCCGTACAACTTTGGCGCCGCACACACGTAGCTCTCAGTATACCCGTGCCTCCTCATGACCGTGCCTGCACTGACTTCAATTTCGTGCCTTCATTTGCTTGATCCACGTGCCTCACATAAAAGAGATGCACGGCCGTGCCTCAGAGTAAACAACACACGTGCCTCTACTGTATTGATAACTATGACCCCAATTAAATAACATCCATCCAAAAGAACATGTTTAAAAGAGATGCACAGCCATACCTCTTCTATAAACATACAACAACAATGAACACTTAGGTTCTTAGGTTCATATTGTTTCATATATCTAGACAACATTAACCCGTAGCATAGATTTTTAAACAAAATCCATTTATGTTCAAAGGCTATAACTAACATCACTGCGGCAGAAGATTGAAGATAACAACAAGCCTCCCATCACGCTCTTTGAAAGTTATCAGCACCAAGTTGTTTACTTCAATAGACGATGCCTGGAGAAAATCACTGAGACCTTCCTGTTTGAACACCATTCTACTACCCAAGCCAATGAAGTAGGAGCAAGGAGTGCTCACATATATATCATCATCACCAGATTCCAAAGTAACTTCAAGGGTTAAAACGCCAGTCCTAGGAAAAGTCACAAACTCCTTCAAACTCCTCACAACAATACCAGGAATAACCTGACAAAAAACATCAAGCTATCAGAAATAGAACAAAAATTTAATAAACAGAAACAAAGAAAAAATAGTGGAAAAAATCTGACCATATGATGACCATTAACATTCATGGAATCAATCCTGTGAACAAAAGGACAACACGGTATGTAGACATCATCAAAGAGTTGACACCTCATGAAATACATCTGCTGATAATTAAAAAAAACACCACGGGTGTAATAACAACTCCCAACAAGTTTCATCTCGGAGTCGCTCAAACCATCAAGAGCTACAAAATATAATTACATAGGCTCAAGGGAACAGGAAAATCATCATATGCAATAAAACAAGCTAAAAACTTCCTTAAAAATAAACCTTACCAACAGACGGTAAAGGAGACAACGCATCTCCACGACCAACACGATAAAAATCACCAATCCATGTTCCATAGTGTTCAAGCCTAATGGTCATTATATCACGAGGACGAACATCATAATCACTGACCAATCGTTCCCAGGAAGGACCATGGAATTTGCTCCTCAACCGACCATGACTAAACAGAACACCATACAAATAACCCTCATTGCACTGAAAAGCAAGATCAGTATCTTCGTCACCCCTCCTTATGGCTAAAGCCCTACACTCCTCGATGTAACGAGCAAGATGAGCTCTAACACTGCACGGAACATACTGCACAACAAATCAAAACAAGGATCATAATCAAAACCTAAACAACATGAGCAACACCAAAAGAAATAAACGTGTGTGCCAAAAATTGAACAATTATAAAATGATATTCTTACAACACGCCTCCAACAACGCCGATCCAGGACCACACTGAACCCATCTACAGAAGAATCAACAGAAGAACACGGGCCACCAGGCATACGGCAAAAAGGACAAGCCATAACTGCAAGAAACACAATGATTATCAAGAACTAATCCCACAAAACCCAGTTGAAACTTGACATCTGATAGTGTTGGTAGTCCCTACCCGTAACTACCCCATAAATCTCCATATCCCGGAAATATAATGGGAACAAAAAGAGAAACGAGAAAGGGAAACAGGGAACCCACGAAGGCAACCGGTAGGGAACGAAGATCACGCGAACGGGGAAGCGCAGGCGACGCTAAAGAAGGACCGCCGTAAAAGCAGGCAACAAGCGCGGCGGCCGGGACAGGGGCCGCCGTAACCACGCGACAAGAGCGGCGGCCGCGACGGACGGAGACGATGGCAAAGAAAGAACAGTGCTCCACGACGGTTCGCCCACACCAGAGAGAAAACAGATCTCAAAACAGATCAACAGGTTTTACTAAACATTAAAAGTATAAGAACTAAAGTGAAAAAAAGGAAAAACCAGAAAGAAAAAACCAAAAACCGAAAAACACGGGAGACGCCGTATGCGCGACAAGTGTCACGCGCAGAGCGCTTTGAAAAAGTCTTTCGACCGCTCCGCGCATGACACTTGACGCACAGTGAGCGCTCCTCGACTAATCGAGACGAGGAGCGCTCCTCAATTAGTGATTTCGGGCCAACGCACACGGGCGTCCAATAGGATTCGCCCACAAACATAGCGGTGAACCCGGCAAAGTCGCTTCAGCCCACGTGAGGGTGGATGGGCCGCCTCCATGTCGCCCGGTCAGATCTGCCGTCGCCCGCCGGGCGCCGGCCTTCGGCCTTCCCACCACTCGCGCACCCAAATCAAAGCCCCTCCTCGTATCCGATACGCGCGAGGCCGGGGAACCCCACACCTGAAGTCCAAGTCCAGGCGAGTGTGCTAGCTTGTCTCGACGGTCGCCGTCCTAGATCTGCACCCGTCAGGCGGCGACCTTTCCTCCTCCGTTGCTGCCCTCGCCCTGGTCCACTCCGGCGGCCCCTTCGCCCTCTTTAAACCCTAGCGCCTCAATCACCTCTTCACTCCACCGTCCACGGAACCCAGGCCCTAGTGCGACTTCGCCATGGCCGCAGCACTCCTCCTCCTGCTCCTCCTCCTGGTGCCGCCCGTCGGCCTCCTCGCCGCGCTCGCCTTCCTGACCCGGCCCCGGGCCGCGCGAATCCCGCTCAAGGGCCGCCACTTCTTCATCACCGGCGGGTCCAGCGGCATCGGGCTCGCCCTCGCCACGGCCGCCGCGCGGGAGGGCGCGCGGGTCTCCATCCTCGCGCGCAACGCCGCCCGCCTCGAGGACGCGCGCGCCGCCATCAGGCTTGCCACGGGACAGGACGTCGGGGTCCACCAGGCCGACGTGCGGGATGCCGCCGCCGTGGCAAGTGCACTCGACGCGGCCGGGCCGGTCGACGTGCTCGTCTGCAACCACGGCGTGTTCGTGGCGCAGGAGCTGGAGAAGCAGGACATGGAGGAGGTCAAGTGGATGGTGGACATCAACCTCATGGGGACCTTCCACCTCATCAAGGCCGCGCTCCCTGCCATGAAGGCACGCACCCGCGAGACCAGTCTCCCGGCGTCCATTGCCATCATGTCATCGCAGGCTGGTCAGGTATACAGTATACAGGGTTCTTTCGCTGCTTTGCCAACAATGCAGCTAAAGTGTTTGATGTAATGTCTCATGATGGGAGATAAAGCTCAATTGATATCTTTGCTGTAGGTTGGTGTTTATGGGTATACTGCTTACTCCGCGAGCAAGTTCGCACTAACTGGACTTGCAGAGTCGCTGCAGCATGAGGTCGTTTCGGACGATATTCACGTGTCGCTGATCTTCCCTCCTGACACAGAGACACCGGGTCTTGTCGAGGGTATGCATTGATAATATATGTTTTAAATTTGAAGTGATTGCTGAATTATCTAACTAACTTATGTGGCAATCTTCTTTCCTGTTGAATTTCTCACATGATACAAAAATTATTAGATGATTTACATATCTGAAGATTGTGACACGAAAAACTATTGAGTACTTGGTGTAGTTGAGACGCTTTTTAGATTCTCAAAATTTCAAGCTTATGTAATGGTGAAAATGTAATGCAAACAGTTTACTTGAAGGATCATAAGACCAGCACAACCGAAACCATTTGATTAGTTATGCCTACCAGTAAATTTGCATTGACAAAGTGATGAACTGATCTTATGTAGATATAATTTCACTTCTAGTTAAATAACCTTATTTGATTCTTGCAAGCTGCACTGTCCTGACGGAAGAATGGAAAAAAAATCTAGTTCTGATTTTTGTTACGATTTTGAAGACCATGTACATTTCATTTTTCTAGAATATGCACAAGCATGCATATCACATATTGATAGGAGAAAATGGGTGGGAGAACCCTCCACAGTAGTTCTTAACAGCCCCAGTTCTGGAGCTACTCTTATTTTGTGGCATTTCATTCTGGATAGTGGACCAGCTATGCACATTAGTGTCGTACTCCCTCTATTCAGAAATAAGTTGCGTGGTTTTAGTTCAAAGTTCAAATTTGAACTATAACCATGCCACTTATGTCCGAACGGAGGGAATATTCAGTTCAACATTCATTTCACACTTTACTCTCAAAAATAAAAATAAAAACAGTACATATTCATACAGTGAAACTGAAGCATGACGTGTACTTGGCTGTTTTCTTATTGGTTGCAGAGAAGAAAAAGAGGCCAGAGCTTACCACTATCATAGCAGATTCATCTGGTGGAATGAAGGCTGATGATGTTGCTATGAAGGCTCTAACCGGCATCAAATCTGGGAGGTTTATTATCCCCTGCAATTTCGAGGGAGCAATGTTAGCTATAGCCACTTCTGGTCTAACCCCCCAGAGTTCCCCGTTAATTGCATTCGTGGAGGTGATCGGTGCTGGACTGATGCGATTTGTAGCACTATGTTTCCAGTGGAATTGGTTCTCTACTATTGAGAACTGGTGCGCCAAGAACAAGAAACATGGGTGAAAGCCCAACCCTGGGATTCCCAGATTTTCAAGGGCTTACAATTTATATACAACCAATAATGTACCTTGTTATCCCTGGACTGAATGTATATCCCACTTGTACTTTGGGATACAATGTATATCTGGGTTATTGTTTTTGACCAGTTATACTTAGCACGTTGTACACTTGTACTGGACAGACAGTTAAAAATTCCCTTTTGCCTGTGTTTTAATCTTTCTGTTATTGCTTGAAGTAATATAGGAACAGTATATGTACTAGGTAGAGGAACAAATATGGTTGAGGCGTTTTGGCTCCCGGGCTCAAATGAGCCCGGGAGTGAGCAAAAAAATTGTGAAAAATATGAAATAAAATTTTAAAAAACCGTTTTTTTGTGTGTGGAGAAAGATGACTGAGTGCCTGATGTATGTGCCAGATTTCAGAACATTTGGATATGTAAGTTGCTTTATTTTTTGAGAGCTACCTGGATGCCCAAATGCTTTGAAATTTGGCACGCACCTAATGCACTCAAACGTCTTACATAAAACAGAATTCAGATTATTTTTTTAGTTTTTCTAGTATTTTTTAGAATTTACTGTTCACCGGGTGCAATTCGTACAAATATATATTGCTACCTCTGTTCCTAAATATAAGACATTTTGGCAGTCTTATATTTACTTCGCGTCCGGCTCCTCTCCGCTCCCTCCACTCCGGTCCGGAGCGGACCAGGCTCTAGCTCATTTTCACAAACGTTTTGGCAGTGAGCTCCACAACTCCGCGGAGTCAGAGCAGGGATGAGGGATTCCGAACAAGGCCTTGGGAATGGAAGTAGTAGTACTATATATCAGTGCCAATTTTCTGATGCCATTTCTAAATGAAAAATGTATCCACAGATGTTATTTAGAAATGGAGGTAGTAGTACTATGTATCAGTGCCAACTTTCTGGTGCCATTTCTAAATGAAAAATGCATCCACAGATCTTCGATGGTCTTCGGGCCATGGAGGTGAGGAGCACCTCGGCCCCTGTCGGCGGGAGGGACCATGTTCTTATTTTTGTTAGATTCATTGTGTTGGTTGGGCTGTGTGACGGCGGCGACGTCCCTCAGTAGAAATAATGTCTCTTACGTTCTATTCCCGTCCAGATGGTGCGTCTAGCTTTGTCGGAGGGCATGTGGGATTCGTTCAGGGCTGGTCTTTGGTGGACCCTTTTGGATCTGGTCTTCGTTCGTCTTTCTTTGGGTTTTACAGGTTTGATCCTTCCGATCTACGACTTCTTTCATCGGCGATGGTTGCTGCTTCAGTGCGCTGGTCCTATGGGGTCTTAACACGACGACTTTCTGATTGTCTACTACAACAAAGTTTGTTCGGCTCCGACGAGGGATGGGTGATGACGGCGGTGCACTTTCAGCTCGCTCCAGTGCTTCTTCTAGACTCTAGTCGTCGCTAGGTGGTCCACGGAGCTAGTTGTAATTTTTATTATGTCTGGCTTTTTTGTGCTGGCATGATTGAAGTTGAATAGGTTGGAAGTTTCTAAAAAAATGCATCCACACAGTTTCGTGTGTTTGATGAGGCAAAATCCATGATATCTGAAGCTTCGTAAACAGCAGAAGCTTTGCCGTGGATCGTCGAAATAAAGATCGACGGAGGAGATCACTTGGACTGCCCTGGAAGGTCACGGAGGGGGTCCCAGTCCTCGCCCCGCTCCCCCCAAAATCCCAATCCAGGCTCCTCGGAGATGTACACGGCAATCCGCGGAGACGATGAGGCAGGCCGAGTGAGATAGAAGCAGCACAGCTTCCGCTTCCGGTCCTCGCCATCGATTCGCTCATGGCCTCCACCTCCTACTGCGCCACTCCATCTCCGTCCCTACGATGCTCTGCCGCCTTCTTCCCCACCTTCGCCTCTCCGCCTCCCGCCCTCCGCTTCGCCGTCCCTCCGCTCCTCCCCCGCCGTCTCGCCATATCCCCACCGAGAGTTCGAATTCCGGCGGTGGCGTCAGCGCTGGAGTCCCTAGTGCATGAGTCCGATGACGAGGACGAGGAGGACGACGGGTCTGGGCTGTTCAAGGACGAGGCGTGGGCGTCGGCGGACGAGAGGGACGCGGTGCGGTCCCCGGAGCTGGTGGTGCCCGAGCTGGAGGAGCTGCCCGAGCAGTGGCGCCGCTCCAGGATTGCCTGGCTCTGCAAGGAGCTCCCCGCCTACAAGCACTCCACCTTCACCCGCATCCTCAACGCCCAGCGCAAGTGGCTCACCCAGGAGGACGCCACCTACGTCGCCGTACACTGCCTCCGCATCCGCGACAACGACGCCGCCTTCCGGGTCAGTACCCTCGCAGGCTCACCACACGCCCACCTCCCTCCCATAACATGTTCGACTAGTGATCTCTGTAGACGTATGTTCATTTGGTTTCTTCCTGCCCATGAACTGTTCGACGAATTGCCATAGCTGATGGATCATAGATGTACTCGTTGGTTGTTTTCAGGTGTTTAGCTGGATGGAGCGGCAGCACTGGTACCGCTTCAACTTTGCGCTTGCCACAAGGGTGGCGGATTTTCTCGGCAGGGAAGGCAAGGTTGAGAAATGCCGGGAGATGTTTGAGGCAATGGTCAAGCAGGGCCGTGTGCCTGCCGAGTCCACCTTCCACATACTGACCGTTGCGTACCTCAGTACGCCCAGGGGACGGTGCCTCGAGCACGCTTGCACTATCTACAACCAGATGATACAGATGGGCGGCTACAAGCCTCGCCTCAGCCTTCACAACTCATTGTTCCGCGCACTTGTGAGTAAGACAGGAGGAACTGCAAAGCACAACCTCAGGCAGGCTGAGTTTGTCTACCACAATCTTGTCACCACCAATCTTGAGGTGCACAAGGAGGTCTATGCTGGGCTCATCTGGCTTCACAGCTACCAAGATGTCATTGATAGAGACAGGATCATAGCTCTTAGGAAGGAAATGAAGCAGGCTGGTTTTGATGAGAGTATTGATGTGCTGGTGTCAGTCATGCGGGCTTTCTCCAAAGAAGGGAGGGTTCAAGAAACAGAGGCAACATGGCATGAAATTCTCCAGAGGGGTTCAGAACTTCCTGCTCAGGCCTATGTCTGCCGAATGGAGGTTTATGCTCGAACTGGTGAGCCTATGAAATCCCTGGATATATTCAGAGAAATGAAGAGGCAAAGTATACCCCCAAACGTTGCAACTTATCATAAGATAATTGAGATAATGGCAAATGCTGAGGAGATAGATGTTGCGGAACAACTTATGGATGAATTTTCTGAGAGTCATATGAAGCATCTGATGCCAGCATTTCTTGCCCTGATGTACATGTATTTGGATCTTGATATGCATGAGAAATTAGAATTAACATTCTCGAAATGCCTTGCTAGGTGCCGTCCAAATAGAATCTTGTACATCATCTATCTAGAATCACTGATAAGGGCTGGAAATGTCGAGAAAGCTGAGGAGGTCTTCGATGAAATGCACAAAAAAGGGACGATAGGTACTAATGCAAAATCTTGCAACATCATGCTAAGAGGTTATATTTCTGCAGAAGACTATCAGAAAGCTGAAAAGGTTTATGATATGATGTGTAAAAAGAAGTATGATGTACAAGAGGATTTGTTGGAAGAACTTCAGACTGGCCTCCGTCTTGGTAAGAAAGTCGCTGTTAAGCCAAAACCCGTGAGCATCAAATTGGATCAAGAGCAGCGTGAGATTTTGATTGGTTTGCTTCTGGGAGGCACACAGATTGAATCTCATGCACAGAGAGGGGTCCATATTGTCCATTTTAAGTTCCAGGAAGATTCTGATGCCCATTCGGTCTTAAGGGTGCACATTCATGAGCGTTTCTTTGAATGGCTGACTTCAGCAAGCAGATCATTTGAGGATGAGAGCAAGATACCTTATGAGTTCTCAACCATACCTCATTTACATTTCGGTTTCTTTGCTGACCAGTTCTTTCTAAAAGGCCAGCCTGTTCTCCCAAAGCTTATCCACAGGTGGTTATCTCCACGTGTTCTAGCGTATTGGTTCATGTTTGGAGGCCTCAAACTCTCGTCAGGTGATATCGTTCTCAAGGTCAGTGGTGGGAACAGTGAGGGTGTTGAAAGAATTGTAAACTCCTTGCATGCACAGTCCTTACCTAGTAAAGTGAAGAGGAAAGGGCAATTCTTCTGGATAGGTTTTCAGGGGAGCAATGCCGATTCTTTCTGGAAAGTTATAGAACCTTATGTATTGGACGGTTTCTTGGGTTTGACAACACAGGAAAGCGGCACTGCAGGTTCTGGTGATGACCAAGAAACTGATACTGATTCTGATGATGATGCTCATAAGTATGGAAGTGAAGAGTGAATACCAGGGAGCAGGAGATGTCTGGTGACAGGAGGTACTTCATCAACGTCAAGTTCTTGCTGCGAACAGATGTGCTATATTTTAGTGGTTTGGTGGTAGAGCTTGAAAAGTCTCCAAGTGGCGGTTTTCGCTTGTAAAGGTTATTTTCTGCCAAACTTGCTCACCCTTTATGGCGATGGCCTGTGACCGCTGTGAACTGACATCAATTTTTTTGATTTTTTTTTCACAGTGGAAAAGTGAACCGGGGCTCTGCCCTTATAGCCTGCAACGTAGACTGAAGACAATATTCAGGAAGTAGTTCATTACAATCTGAACATCGGAAGGAACACAACTTCACAAGCCTACAGATTGATCAGGGTTTTGTTACGTATACTTTTACTTTGTTGTTCACCTTCTTAGTACAGTAAGTACTAACAACATGTTGCCTGTATTGATCTACCCCCTCCGTAAAAAGTAGTGATCTAAACACTCTTATATTTCTTTACAGAGGGAGTACCTATGTAGCCATCTGCATGATAGATTTGCACACTAGACTAGACAGAAAATTTGTGGATTTCTGTCGACCACTTACAGTACGTTATATGTTGTGCATTTAATCACCTGTTCTCATTTGCCAAATCTTTTTTTTATTTCTTTGTGAAATTTTCATGGATTGTCGCTAATGGCAGTACATAATAAGCTGTAAAAACATATATTTGTCCCATGATGTCTGGCAGCAAAAAAAAAACATTTACCCTTCCAGAAAGAAACTCAGCATGGCATTTGGCAGCATCTTAGCTAGTGATTACATTACATGTGTATGCAACTGAGATTTATAGACTACTAAAGAGGCTTAACATTCCTACGGATTAATCTATGATCAGGTGACGACAAAGCAAACAAAGAATTTCTACTGATCCACCGCCATAACCTACGCTACCAGTGAAACATTTTTTGTTGATCATCAGGCACGCGTCGTGGAGCCACGTGTCCCTCCCTAAAAGTCATCGCGCGAGAGTTTGTTGAGCAGGCTGGTGAGGAGCGCGTCCCTCCGCTCGGCCCTGGCCTCCTCCCTCATCCTCCTCTGCTCCTCGCGCTCCCGCCACGCCTGCTCCAGCATCAGCCGCTCCCGCTCCAGCCTCTGCATCTCCTGCCGCCACTGCTGCTCCAAGGCCAGCCGCTCCTGCGCGTGCCGCGCCGCCGCCTCCTGCCGCTGCGCGTCCAGCCGCTGCTGCTGCTCCAGGAAGTCCTGCAGCACGGCGCGGACGGAGGACGCCGACGCCGCGCCGGCCGCGGGGCTGCCGCTCGGCCTCGTCTTCTGCTGCGCGTCCTTCATCTTCCTCCTGGTTCCCGGGGGCAGGTCGTCGTCGTCGCCGCCGGCGGTCTCCTCGGACTCGGTCGCGGGTCTCTTGAGCCTCCTCTCCTCGGCGGGGTTCCGTCCCGGCCCTTCGTCAGACCCGAAGCGCTGCCGTTGCATGCTCCCGCCGCGCACCGTGGAAGACTGCGTGATGTGATTGTGATTGTGCTCGCTCGTGCTCTCGCCGGCCTGCCGCACGCAGCGTTCGTTCACCATCGGCCGTTGCAGAGGCTGCGGGTTGATAAAGGGTGCGCCTACGCGGCTACGCGTGTTGGTGCTGGTGGGTGTGGAAGGGGTCGCCAGGGCCAGCTTTTGCATGCAGCAGCCGTTGGTCTCCTTCGCGCTCGTGTTCTCTTTTGCGACGCCTCTCGAACTCCCTCGCCGGTTCACACCCGCCGGCTGGTGAGAACGGCTTTGCCCCCGTCCACACTGGCGACGCCACGTCATGCCCTGCGAACGGATGCCTCATGCCTTTTCAGGTGCTGCTCGTATCGCTGTCCGTTTGACCGGTTTCTCCCTGGATAGCGATGACGTGCACGCACGCGCGAGCGCGACGCTGTGCCCGCGGCCTCCGGCAGCGCCGCTGTCAGCCTGACGTGCCGTGTCGAAGGAAAAAAATAAGACAAGACTTGCTCGCGGTCGCAGGATAATGTTGACATACATTCTCATGCTGCCATTGGTCGCCTTAGGATTTGTTTGATTGATTGATTTTCTGCCGTCGGTGGTCAATCACATTCTCAAGGGCACCGCGCGCCGGAATGCGCTCTGGGATTTGCAGCCCACGCTTTTTTGAGCACGCTGGTTTCATTCGCGTGCTGATCTCCTGTTCGGGACGGCGGCGGGGCTAGGAGCAACTCTATGAGATCATGTAAAACAACCCGTCAGCCATAATAATCGTCGATATAGCACACGAGAACGAATTTTCTGTCCAGAACATATCCGTATATTTGACCAGCCGTTACTTTTTTGGAAAACGTTTAGGCCCGGTGCACCGGCTGAAGCATTGGCCGGTCGCGTCCACATGCTCACGCTTCTAGCGAAGCAACTTGCGACATGTAGGATGCGAGCCCCCATCTACGCTGCCTCTCTCCTATTTCTTCCATCTCCCGCATCTCTGCTCTCCAGCGCGCCTGCGCCTATTCCGCTTCTTCCCATGCCCCCTCTTTGCTGATCCTCGCTGCTCTCTAGTGCGCTCGCGGCTATTTCGCTCCACCCCTCTGCTGATCCCCGCGCGTGTTGCTCATGCCGGAGACCATGAACGACGACGAGGAAGGCACCGCGGCGTACTTTCGTCCATGTCCTCGTTTCCTCTCATGCGGTCAAGTGCTGCGACCGGATAGACCCGGAGCTGCAACCACGCCCGATTTTGGCTGGAACCGGTGACCGCGGCGAAGTGTCGGGTCACGGCGGCAATTTTGATTGGTGGACCGGGGGTGTTGCAACCGCGACATGTTTTGCTGGAACCAGCACCCAAAAATGCTACTACTGGAGTTTGTCCTACTGGACCAGCGACACCTATTGTAACACCCCAGATGTAAAACTTCCATATTTGGCAATATATCCATGTTGATCTCCATCCAATTTCATTTGGGGTTCCATCTTCCGGGCTCTTTGTTTTGTTATGTTGTTCTACTCATTGCATTGCCATGCTTACCTTGTCATATTGCATTTGTGCTTGTGTCTGTTTGCATTCTCATAATCATCATGTGCATTGTCATATTCATGCGTGTTGTATTGTTGCATGCTCCATGTGTGGTTCTTGCACCATCACTCCTCCTTCCTTCCATTTCTTCCCTTTCTGCAAGTGCCATTTTCCCTTCTCTTTTGATGTTCATCTTTCCCCAATATTCTAACACCATGTACCTAGCCTTCTGTCAAATTTCATCTCAATTGGAATTGTCTTGGTTAGGGTTTAAAATGGTTCAAGTTTGAATTTAATTCAAACTTGAATTATTTTTACTTCCTTTAAAATCTCCAAACCAATTTTTTTAAATAGAGCACATTTTCAGGATCATGACAATATTTTTATATTTCTCTAGATCCTCTCCTTTTCCCCCTGCTCTTTCCTTTTTGTATTTCTGTCTGAAGAAATGGAAAAAAAGAAAGCAGCAGCAGTAGACCCCAGCCCAGCCCCCGCAAGCCACTAGTCCAGGCCGGCCCACCAAACCCCAGAGGCCCAGCCGGCAACCTCAAGGCCTCAACCCTAGGCCGAAACCCCCATCTCCCCAAACCCTTGTCCTCTCCCTCGTTCCCTTGCGCCGCCTCTCCCTTCTGCTCGATCTCTTCCTCACCTTCTCCCCTCACGCCGCCAGAGGAGCCCCTCTGCTCGCCCTTCCCCGCTCGTCCTCCAGGCAGCCAACTCCGGCGGCCCCATCGCCCGTTCCTCCCTCCTCTCGCTCGCCTACACCACCCCGACCATGCCCGGCCTCCCCGCTCGCCTCCTCTCGTTTGGATCGAGAAGGAGCTCTTCCCGAGCGGAGCGCTCGCTTCAGCCGTCGACCGCGAGCCGCAGGTCACCGGAGCAGCTCCAGGAAGCAACCACGCACGCTGTGGACCCCCCTCTACCGCGCCGTGCTCCTTCCCCGAGCTCCACCTCGCCGTCCTTCTGCATATCGTCGCCGGCCCCATCTCCACCTCGCCGGACCGCCCCAACCCCGTCGTCATCCATGTGACCTTGCAGTAGGCAGCCTTGCACCGAGCTCCACCACCGTCGTCATCCACCGCGCCTGCTTTGCCTCTGAGCCCGCCTTGCACCGCGCTCCACCACCGTTCGATCTCCACCTCGCCATGGACGGGGCTGTCCCCAGTAGCAGGCTATCTTCCTCACCTCCTATGTCGCCTGCCTTGGTCGGTTGGTTGCCACACGCTGCTGCCTCCAAGCACCATCTATGCATCTCTGTGGTTAGCGCCTTCGTCGAATCCTCAGGGGTCACCTTCAATAAGTGGTACCCGAAGTGCAACAATGACCGGTGAAGACCCCTGCCCCCTGTACCATCCTGTTGCTGTCGCTGGACACCGAGTATCCATCGTCGTGTTCCGTTTCTTCTATGTCAAGCCCAAGAGGGTGCCAAGATACCAAGTACCACGACGTCGACGACCCTCAAGTTCAACTACATCGACTATGAACGGTGACGACCCGGAACATCTATGGAGAGTGTACGACAACAAACCGTGTACGACTACCGTCGCCAAAGACCGTCGAGTGAATAAATACCATCATGTGGGTTCGACAAGACGCCGAGTACCACGACACTACCGTCGACCCTCGGAGGACTCGGACCCGTCAAGTTCCCTTTGGATGCGCCAAGTTCCACGGCGTCGCATAAGTTTCTTCGTGAACCTGTTCGACCACTTGGATTCGCAAGTACCACAACGTCCGGAGTCCTCGGATGCGTCAAGTCCCTCTCCGACCGTGTACCACTACCCTCGCGAGAACGACTATATCTCGCGACGAACCATGAACAACTACCATTGAATCCGAACCGTCTCGAACGCACGCTTCGAAGGTATAACCCCGAGACGACGTCTGTGAACGAATGCATGAGTTGTATGAGATGCATGTTTGGATGTTGTATCCGCCTGTGAACGTTAGTTGTTCTTTCTCGTTGCCACGCCGTCGATCCGTGGGAACCCGGTAACCGGGATTACCCCACCATCTTTGCACGCTCCCGCCACACTTCCTTTGCACCGGTATCTCCATGAGCTACTGGAACCGATATGTTACCATGGCATCATTTTCGGATTCGTTGCCATGGCACCCCTTTCGTTTCCGCCACGATGACAAATGCTTCATATCATGCTCTTATCAACATTTTCATAAAAACTTGCATAAACTTGCATATTTCATCCGCATCATGATAACAACTTCTAAAATGTTTAAATTGTTGTTGCATTAAATTGCTAAATGCATATGGGGATTTACCGGAATGGTTGTTTGTTGTTCCGGCCTCATTTAAACTTGCCTAAATAGTTAGATTACTTATGCTTCACCTCTTGCCATGTCAATCAACATCTAATATTGTGGGGTACATAAACGGGAGTGAACTAAATAATTGAATGTGGTGTTTCGTCAATATGCAACTCGTTCCATATTGAGCTCCACTTAATTTGTAGTATTGTTTGTGCACTTTGCCATATCATGCCTCTTTAAACCGGACATGCATCATACTTGGTTGTGCATCATGCCATGTTTATGTGATGGTTGTTTACTATGTTGCCTGCTTCTTTCCGGGTTGCTTCTCTCGTTAGTTTCGGTTTCGTTCCGGAGTTGTGAGGATCCGTTCGACTATGTCCGTTTGTCTTCTTCACGGGCTTGTTCTTCTTCCTTGCGGGATCTTAGGCAAGATGACCATACCCTCGAAATCACTTCTATCTTTGCTTACTAGTTGTTCGCTCTATTGCTATGTCGCGCTACCTACCACTTGCTATATCATGCCTCCCATATTGCCATGTCAAGCCTCTAACCCACCTTTTCCTAGCAAACCGTTGTTTGGCTATGTTACCGCTTTTGCTCAGCCCCTCTTAGACGCTTTTGCTCACCCCCTCTTAGAGCGTTGCTAGTTGCAGGTGAAGATGAAATTTGTTCCATGTTGGAACATGGATATGTTGGGATATCACAATATCTCTTGTTTAATTTAATGCATCTATATACTTGGTAAAGGGTGGAAGGCTCGGCCTTATGCCTGGTGTTTTGTTCCACTCTTGCCGCCCTAGTTTCCGTCATAGCAGTGTTATGTTCCTTGATTTTGCGTTCCTTACGCGGTTGGGTGTTATGGGAACCCCTTGACAGTTCGCTTTGAATAAAACTTCTCCAGCAAGGCCCAACTTTGGTTTTACATTTGCCTAACAATCTATAACCTTCCCTTGGGTTTTCGCGAGCCCGAGGGTCATCTGTATTTTAACCCCCCTGGGTCAGTGCTCCTCTGAGTGTTGGTCCAACCAGTCAGTCGCCGGTGGCCACCAGGGGCAACTCTGGGCTGGCCTACCGGAAGCTTGGACAATCCGGTGTGCCCTAAGAACGAGATATGTGCAGCTCCTATCGGGATTTGTCGGCACATCCGGGCGGCCTTGCTGGTCTTGTTTTACCATTGTCGAAATGTCTTGTAACCGGGATTCCGAGACTGATCGGGTCTTCCCGGGAGAAGGAATATCCTTCTTTGACCGTGAGAGCTTGTGATGGGCTAAGTTGGGACACCCCTGCAGGGTATAAACTTTCGAAAGCCGTGCCCGCGGTTATGTGGCAGATGGGAATTTGTTAATGTCCGGTTGTAGAGAACTTGACACTTAACTTAATTAAAATGCATCAACCGCGTGTGTAGCCGTGATGGTCTCTTCTCGGCGGAGTTCGGGAAGTGAACACCGTTCTTGTGTTATGCTTGAACGTAAGTGTAACACCCACGATGCGGCTATATCTCCCACGTGTCAGAGCACGACTTAGAGGCATAACCGCATAGTAGGCATGTCGCAAGAGGGGCAATCTTTACACATCCCATGTACTGAACAAGAGAGGGATAAATAGTTGGCTTACAATCGCCACTTCACACAATACATAAATATAGCATTACATCATCCAGAATACAATCAAGGTCCGACTACGGAACCAAAATAAAGAAAGACAACCCCAATTGCTAGATCCCCGATCGTCCCGACTGGGCTCCACTACTGATCAATAGGAAAGGAAACAAAACAATGAACACGATCTTCATCGAGCTCCCACTTGAGTTGGGTTGCGTCACCTGCACTGGTATCATCGCAACCTGCAACTGATTTGGAAGTATCTGTGAGTCACGAGGACTCAGCAATCTCACACCCGCGAGATCAAGACTATTTAAGCTTATGGGTAGGAAAGGGGTAGTGAGGTGGAGCTGCAACAAGCACTAACCATATATGGTGGCTAACATACGCAAATAAGAGCGAGAAGAGAAGCAACGCAACGGTCGTGGAACTAGAAGTGATCCTGAAACTACTTACGTTCAAGCATAACACAAGAATCGTGTTCACTTCCCGGACTCCGCCAAGAAGAGACCATCATGGCTACACACGCGGTTGATGCATTTTAATTAAGTCAAGTGTCAAGTTCTCTACAACCGAATATTAACAAATTCCCATCTGCCACATAACCGCGGGCACGGCTTTCAAAAGTTCAAACCCTGCAGGGGTGTCCCAACTTAGCCCATCACAAGCTCTCACGGTCAACGAAGGATATTCCTTCTCCCGAGAAGACCCGATCAGTCTCGGAATCCCGGTTACAAGACATTTCCACAATGGTAAAACAAGACCAGCAAGACCGCCCGATGTGCCAACACCCCGATAGGAGCTGCACATATCTCGTTCTCAGGGCAACACCGGGTGAGCGCTCCGTACAACTAAAACCAGCCATCAAGTTTCCCCGAGGTGGCGCTGCAAAGGACTCTAGTTCGGACCAACACTTAGACAAGCACTGGCCCGGGGGGCTTAAAATAAAGATGACCCTCGGGAGTGCGACTCCCAAGGGAAAAGTAGGTGGTGGTGAGGCAAATGGTAAAACCAAGGTTGGGCCTTGCTGGAGGAGTTTTATTCAAAGCGAACTGTCAAGGGGTCCCCATAACACCCAACCGGGTAAGGAATGCAAAATCAAGGAGCATAACACCCGTATGATGGAAATTAGGGCGGCAAGAGTGGAACAAAACACCAGGCATAAGGCCGAGCCTTCCACCCTTTACCAAGTGTATAGATGCATTAATTAAATAAGAGATATTGTGATATCCCAACATGTCCATGTTCCAAACATGGAACAAACTTCAGCTTCACCTGCAACTAGCAACGCTATAAGAGGGGCTGAGCAAAAGCGGTAACATAGCCAAACAACGGTTTGCTAGGAAAGGAGGGTTAGAGGCTTGACATGGCAATATGGGAGGCATGATATAGCAAGTGGTAGGTATCGCGGCATAGCAATAGAGCGATCAACTAGCAAGCAAAGATAGAAGTGATTTCGAGGGTATGGTCATCTTGCCTGAGATCCCGCAAGGAAGAAGAACGAGTCCATGAAGAAGACAAACGGACGTAGTCGAACGAATCCTCACAAACGTGACGTTATTGGTACCAACCGAAGAAGCAACACCGGAAAGAAGCAAACAACATGGTAAACAACCATCACATCAACATGGCATGATGCACAACCAAGTATGATGCATGTCCGGTTTAAAGAAACATGGCATGGCAAAGTGCACAAGCAAAACTACAAATTAAGGGGAGCTCAATATGCAACGAGTTGCATATTGACGGAACACCACATTCAAGTTATTTAGTTCGATCTCGTTTATGTACTCAACAAAATTAAATGTTGGTTAGCATGGCAAGGGGTGAAGCATAATTAAACTAACTATCTAGTCAAGTTTAAATGAGGCCGGAAACAACAACAACAATTCCGAAAAAAATCCTCATATGCATATTTATGGATTTGGCACTGTTCTGCCCTAAACCATATTTTAGAGTTGTTAAACATGCAAAGTAAAGCCACCATGTTAAACTAGGCATTTTTCTACCCCATTTACATATAAAGTTTATTAAGTTTGGAGCTGCGGTTGTTTAGTTATGAATTAAAGCATTTTAACATGGCATTTGAACAAATTTAAACAAACAACAATTTAAACATCTCGAACATGGATGAAAATTGCATATTATGAAACTAGACAAGATTCTAAGCATTTTACATATATAAGTTATTTACATATGATGCACGGTTGTGGAGTTATTAAATGCATGAAACATGAGGTTTTTTCTGTAAAACTGGAGTCTCCAGATAATTACTAAAATCGCTGGACAGGGGAAAAACAAGAATGGGCCGAATCCGGCTAGCCCAACAGTGCACATGGGGGCTCAGGTGTTGGATCACCACGGGCTGAGGCCCAGGTCGATGGCGAGAGAGGCGGCAAGGTGCGCGCTGGGCCGGCCTGCTTGTGGCCCACGCGCGCAGGAGACAGGCGTCTGGAGATGGGCTTCACGCGGTCGACGCTAGAGGTCAACGCGCTCCTGGACGAGCGGATGAGGCAGAGGTTTGCGGGCGCGCTCCTCTGCTCTAGAAGAAGCAAAGCAGAGCGGCGGCGTCACGGATCTCCGGCGCTGCGGCGAAGGGCGGAGGGCGTGGAACCGGCGCGATGCAGATCTGGGTCGTGGGATGGCCGGTCCTCGCCGGATGCATGGCCGGATGCGGGCGAATGCTTCTCGTAGATGGACTTGGCGTGGGCGAGCAGGAACTTGGAGCTTAGTTCCCATGGCGGTGGCTGTGGAACGATTGACAGAAAAATTAGAGAAAAGAGAGAGTCACGGGGAGGAGGAAGGAGAGATGGGCGGTGCGGGGCTAGCCTAGTTCCCTGCTGCTGGTTGGCGCGACGAGGGATGGCGCAGAAGCGGCTCGGGGCGGCGTCGCGGTTGACCTGTTGCTCACCGGAGCTCTCCGGCGGTTTGCGTGCTCGGGGATGGGAGGATACAGGAGGCGGGGAAGCTGCGGGTAAGGAGCTTGGGGCCCTCCTGGTCGAGATCGAGCAGGGGCATGGTCTTGGGCTCCAAGAGGGAGGAGGCTGCGGCACGGGCCTGCTAGAGATGGTCGTCGACGGAGGTCAGCTGCCGGTGGAGGAGGGCGGCTGTGGAGCTGCTGGTGATTGGATCGATGGAGGCTGGTGGAGTGCGGTGGAAGCTGAACGAGGAAGAAAGGTGGGTGGCTGAAGACAAGGTGGATGCGGGATGGATCCCGATGTGGATGGTGAGTGGGTGGCGGCGGCGCGATGGGAAAAGATGGATGGGACAGATCCTATGACTAGGGTTTGGACGCATATATACATCGCGTGGATTAGATTAGGGGCTACCTCGTCCCTCCGATCGTAATCGGGCGGACAAGAATAAATAGCTTAGGGGAGCCCAACAAAGAATCGGAGATGTTTTGTAGATGTTTGGGGATGATCCGAATCCAACGGTGATGACTGCCCGGGTCGGGTCCGGGACAGCTTTCGGACGCGCGCGCGAGGAGGTCCGCGGGCTAACGAGAGAGCTTAGGTTAGGCATGGCGGTAGGTAGTGGACTGTGTAGACAGTCTAGGGAGGAAAGAGATGGAAAGCCCGGCATATGTTTCTGGATACCGGAAACGTCCGACGATTTGACCGACTATATTGCCGCTATAGTTATCCGTTGGGGCATCAAACGAACTCCGAATGCGATGAAACTTGGCGGGCGACCTACTAACAACATAACAACACTGCATGCCAACTTTCAACCCATTCCAAGAACATTTTCCGGCCACTTATAAAATACTATTTCGGACGTGCTGCGGGCGCGTGCGAGTGTGGTTGGGCTCAGAACGGACAACGGAGAGAACAGGGAGACCGGGACAGATGCACATTTTGAAAACATGATGATGCAATGCACATGATGACATGGCAAGATGAAACACGCAGGCAGAAAGACATTGCAACGACGGCGAATAACTGGAAGACACCTGGCGCAACGGTCTCGGGGCGTCACAGTAAGTAGTTCAGGATCACTTCTAGTTCACGACCACTGTGTTGCTTCTCTTCTCGCTCTTATTTGCGCATGTTAGCCACCATATATGCTTAGTGCTTGCTGCAGCTCCACCTCATTACCCTATCCTACCCATAAGCTTAAATAGTCTTGATCTCGCGGGTGTGAGATTGCTGAGTCCTCGTGACTCACGGATACTTCCAAATAGTTGCAGGTGCCGATGATACCAGTGCAGGTGACGCAACTGAGCTCAAGTGGGAGCTTGATGAAGATCTTGTTCGTTGTTTTGTTTCGTTTCCTTTTGATCAGTAGTGGAGCCCAGTTGGGACGATCGGGGATCTAGCATTAGGGGTTGTCTTCCTTTATTTTGGTTCCGTAGTCGGACCTTGATTGTATTCTGGACGATGTATGTTTAACTTGTATTTGTGTGAAGTGGCGATTGTAAGCCAACTCTTTATCCCTTTCTTATTCAGTACATGGGATTGTGTGAAGATTACCCCTCTTGCGACAAACCTACCATGCGGCTATGCCTCTAAGTCGTGCCCCGACACGTGGGAGATATAGCCGCATTGTGGGTGTTACAAGTTGGTAATCAGAGCCATCCCCGACTTAGGAGCCCCCTACTTGATCGAATCACTGACGTTGTTGAGTCTAGAACAAAATGTTTTGAGTCTTAGGATTTTATATATCGGAGAGTAGGATTCTTTTTACTCCTCAGTCCCTTCGTCGCTCTGATGAGGCCTCCTGACGTAGAAGTTTTGACTCTCCTCTCCTCAAATTTCATGAAAAAAATTAGGATCACGCGGGTATCTTGGAATCGTTCCGATAGTCTTGTGATGAGAACATTGTTCTTGGTGCCTCCTGACATTTAGGGGTTGTGGCAGTGTCCTGGGGAGTTGAGCTCCAAGGTGTTGTCGTCACAATTTTATCGTTGCAGTTCTGGAATACCTGAGTTTCACCGACATCGAAAATCTCTTTTATGCAGTTGTTGGTGAGATAACCTCGATGCCACCCAGTACTGGGGCGGGAGTTCGGGAGTATTGCCATAACTCGTATAACGGATGCTTTTCGAAGGTTGAGGTACGTGATTTTCGAAGGTTTCTTGGTTATGTGTTGAAGGATGGATACAGCTGGATGTAGGAATTGTTAGTTTGGGTGAGATATTATGCTTCCACTGTATCCCCAACACCTGATTGCATAACCAGAAAGTTTCGGGAGTTTATAAGTGGGAATTCAAGTATATCGTAGAATATCTTTTCAACAGACACATGATACGATATGGGATCTATCATATGTTTGTTTCCGGCTTATTTTGCAAGCCAATCCTTTGTTTTGTTTTGAGTTGTGGTATTCGAGTTGCTTCAATGTCAAGTGTTGATTCCATACCTTTCCTAAGCGGTGTTCTCATATTTCTATGTGAATACTAATCCTTCATAATAATCGAGATTGTCATGTCAATCCTTTTCAACCGGCGTGTTTCCCTTTAAGTGAATCCGATCATTTTCAACATCCACAAGATCAACTCTAAGTTTTCTCATCGGTGTTTGTTTCATCCGCCCCAAGTTGCCTTTATTTTCCCACCCTCCCACCCTTTTTCTTCAAGGATTCAGATTTCTTAATCAAGTATCCTTTTATTGATGGGAAGCCTCTCCATTCTTTTCCGTCAATGTTCTTTTCCGATGATTCTCAGGAAGATACTAACGGAGCTTCAAGTTTATTATTTGTTGTTCTCTTTTCTTCTTTGATGGATTCAATTCAAGCTTTCGGTGTTGATCATATCTTTTCCTCGTTTCAAATGCTTTCTCATGTCGGTGCACCTCTCAATCATTCACTTCTTGCTATTTCATTTGTTCTGGAGTGCTGAAGATATCTCAGAAGGCTCGTCTTTTCATTCAAGATCCGTTCAACCTATTTTGAGGTTGTTATCTCATTCAAGCCATTTAATTCAACCGGTGCAATCTCTCTTCTAAATCATTTCAACGGTGTTTTTTTTGAGTGGGCCCTAACCCACAGGTCTTTTCCCAGGATCTTACCCGACTCTTTTATTTTCCCAGAGTTACTCTCAAATTCTTCTTCAAGTTTGACGTAAGAATGAATTATCATCAGTCTTATGTCTTTCTCCAAGTTCTTTCAAATTCTTTTCATTGTTGATTCAACCTTTATATTCCTCATTATTCGCGAGTGCCTCAACAATTCATGGTGTTCTTTCTCGTCGTCATTCTCGGATTTTGCAGACCAAAGAAGAGTTTCTCTGCAATCATATCCGTTCTCTTGAAGATTCTTGGTGCTAGCTTTATGCCAATCTCTCATAATTGTTTTCGATTGTGAGAATTATTTTCACCCATCCGGAACTATTCAGGGGTCTTTTCAGTTTGATTCTCCGGAGCACATCATCTCAGAATTATTCATTCTCAGCGTGTAGCTATCGTTCTCCAAATCTTACCGGTGCATCGTTCAAGTAATCTCTAGTACGCTCGTGATATCTTCGTTCTCATGTATCCAAATCCCCTAAAGTTTCTTCATTGTTTTCCAATTATTCCCGGTGAACTGTGCCTTTTCTACTTTATTTTTCAATTCTTACGATGGTCCATTCAAGATTACTCTTCTCTGGGGTATCTTATCAATTCATTCGTTTTTTCCAATCCTAACGGCGGATCGTTGAAGACCTTTCTCAAGTTTGCGCTATATCTATCTTAATCCTTTCTACGAGAATAAGTAGTATGCCAAATCCGTCGCTTGTCATCAATTTAAATTGGTGAAGGATACACATAACGTAATTCTTATTGTTGTTTCATCCAAGTTGTAAGGACATATTTATCCCTAAGGTGTTTTGGTGATTGATGACAATGCATTTGCGGACTAATCGTGTGCCTCAAGTATTTTAGGTATTAAAAAACAGTATGAGTTAGCTAGCTAGGAGCCCCCACAGCGTTTTGACACTCTCAGCCGTTGGATCACTCTTAGGTATGCTCGGGATTAGGTTGGTCGTCTCACACGTCATTTGAGCCAGTTTTTTACCACTCTGCCCGCTTGGGCCATTTAGGGCACCGTTGTCTGGGCCGCTGCTCCTCAGAACGAGTTAGAAGTGCGGTGCGTGATCGGGCCGAACAGGTCGAAGGCCCAAAAGGCCTGTCGAACATGCTACCTTGCCCAGTCCGTGATTTGTGCAGCTTCCTGATCCGTACGTCATACCCGTTCAACATCTGTATCCCCAAGCAACTCGCGTGTTCCTCCGTGTTGCGCCGCCGCCGCCGTCCCGAGTCCCGACAGTGAGCTTCTACTGCACGTGTGTGTGAGTGTCGGTGCCCTCTTCTCTTCCTCCGCTGGCCCGCATAGTGAGTCCCTTCTCTCCTACTATGTCTTACCCTGTTGTGTTCCTCCATTGCGGCTGCGACGGCCGCATGCGCCATCGACGTCCATTCCCAGCTGTCCTCGGCATGTATCGGCCGCCATGCCATTGCGGCTATACCGCCACATCATGACCGCATCCTTTCCCATTCCGTAACTGAAATGTTAGAACGTGGAAGCTGAAACCGTCGCCAGCGCATAAAGGTCTGAGTGTTTCCCTCGTGTAATGATGGTAATTGATTTCCGTTATCACTTCGTTATCACAATCTCCCGTTCTCCCTCATATATTATTCTTGGCAACCTCTACTCCTTCCTCGCTTCCGTGTTGTTTCTCACCATTCGTCAGGCATGCCCGTTGCTTAGTTTTGCTATTGCAGACCATCCATCTAGCTCTTCCCCATGTCTACAAATCTATGGAAATGACTTACTATTCCTCCTTATAGGGTTGCAGTGCTGACTCGATGGAGTTTCTGTGTTGGAATTTCTCAGAGCGTGTGTCGCACATCCAATTATGACCATGGCTGCTGGACAAGGCAAGTACTAACAAATTCTCCTCCTGTTCATATTTGTTTTCTTTATTACTGCGAGTTTAGTTCTGCATTATATGCAATTTGTTCAACTTTTATTCCAACTGGACGCTCCCTTTCCCTCAATTTGTTTCAGATTTGATATAATCTGGCTATGGCATGAGCTGGACCTATGCATATTGGTTTATTTGGTATGGCGGCCCCACCTAGGTATGTAAGACTGAATAACGCTTCTTGGCTTTCTTCTTTTCCTGTGCTACTACCATCAACACTTCAAAATTGTTCTAGCTAAAAAATTTCCGTCAGTCTCAAATGAGTGGGAATGGGTAGAATATCCCCGATGCATGAATCATGATACACATCATTTGTTGACCATGCATTATGTTATTCTGGATCATCTGGAAATAAAGTGCCGTATCCAAATGCTGATAATTTCAAGTCTATCCATTAGGATGGAAGGTGTGTAATCTTGATGCCGCATATTGTTGAATGACACATTCCTTGTCCTATCCATGCTCTTATCTTCACTCATATTTTCACTTTATTTGGTCCCTATTCTGTTGCAACATACAGATGTTTCCTATTGATTGCTTTCTGAATCTATTCAGGAGTACTTTCCTGGGAGTCTCTATTATTAGTACTTTGCTTGCAGCACGGTTCTATTTGTGCAATTATCAGCATGAATAATTTTAATTTTGGCTTATCCGTGGATTGTACAAGCTGCTTGGGAATTATTTAGTTTTCAATAATGTTTGAATACTGGATGGAGTTAACATTCAGAGATATTTTATTTGTGAAGTTTGACGTCTTTGCTGAATGCCTTTGTGATAACACACTCATAGGCGCTTGCTTCTCATAGTAGCCAAATATGATGTCTTACTTTCTCCAGTGTTAAGATGATAAACTGACCAACTTGACATTTGACAGAAGGGATTGTTACAAATAAATTGTGATAACATATGTGTTTTCTGAATCATTAGTCCATCGTATCACCCATCATAATGCATATATCTATACTTTCTCAATATGGGCGGGCGCGGCAATGCGCGTCTTCATGATCTAGTTCATTACTAGGCACAAGACAGTTAGGAACCCCCCTCGAAGATTATTGAAGACGGTGCTTTTTCTATGTTCCTTTTTCGGTGGATTTGAGTCGTAGGAAATTCGTACTATTAAGAGGGGTCCGCTTTGGAAAGGTTTGGGTGGAATCGTTACGTACACGTTTACTCCTCTTTGCACCGCCTTTCCCTTAGCACTTTGGAGCATCCTCCGTTTCTTCATGTTTGCGCAAAAAGAAGAATTCCTAATGTTGTTGTTCTGAGGCTTGCGGTAGTACTCCTCTTCGGAGCGGTAGTACCGCAGGCCCCTGCGGTAGTACCGCAGGCCCCTGCGGTAGTACCGCAGGTGGTCACGGTAGTACCGCTCCTTGGGAGCCGTAGTACCGTGAGTCCTGGTCTGGCGCAGCACCATTAGCGGAAGTAGGGGCGGATGTAATTTTTTACATCCGCTCCCTGCGCGGTAGTACCGCTTGCTTTCAGCGGTAGTATCGTGTTGGATTTTTGCACTATTTGAAAATCAGCGGAAGTTGCCACGGACGTTTCTTTATTTGTCCACGGCCTTCCCAGGCTGGTCCAAGCCTGCCTTGCGGTAGTACCGCTCCAGCTTCGTCGCTACAGGCCTGGGCTAGCTCCTGCCGTGGCCACGGTAGTACCGCGGTTCGCTGCGGTAGTACCGTGAGCCCTTGCGGTAGTACCGCTTGGCTGGCGCGGTAGTACCGCATGTCGCGGGCTGGTTAAGTGGATAACGGTTGGATTTGTCTCTCCACTATATAAGGGGTGTCTTCTTCTCCGAGTTGACTATCTCTTCCAGCCCTAAGCTCCATTGTTGCTCCAAGCTCCATTTTCACCCGATCTCTCTCCCTAGCCAATCAAACTTGTTGATTTTCAAGGGATTGGTTGAGAAGGCATCGATCTACACTTCCACCAAGAGAAATTCGATTCCCCCCACTAATCCCTTGCGGATCTTGTTACTCTTGGGTGTTTGAGCATCCTAGACGGTTGAGGTCACCGCGGAGCCATATTCCATTGTGGTGAAGCTTCGTGGTGTTGTTGGGAGCCTCCGATTAAGTTGTGGAGATTGCCCCAACCTTGTTTGTAAAGGTCCGGTCGCCGCCACCAAGGGCACCAATAGTGGAATCACGACATCTCGCATTGCGTGAGGGCGTGAGGAGAATACGGTGGCCCTAGTGGCTTCTTGGGGAGCATTGTGCCTCCACACCGCTCCAACGGAGACGTACTTCCCCTCAAAAGGAAGGAAATTCGGTAACACACCCTCGTATTCACCGGCTCCACTCTTGGTTATCTCGTACCTTTACTTGTGCAAGCTTATTTGTGTTATTTCTCTTGCTTGCTTGTGTGCTTGTTGTTGTTGCATCATATAGGTTGCTCACATAGTTGCATGTCTAGACAACCTACTTTGATGCAAAGTTTAATTTGGTAAAGAAAAGTTAAAAATTGTTAGTTGCCTATTCACCCCCCTCTCTAGTCAACTATATCGATCCTTTCAATTGGTATCAGAGCCTCGTCTCTTTACTAAGGACTTTGCCGTCCAAAGAGTATGGTTGACACCGTAGACGGTGTGGAGGAGCACTCCGGTGTGAATCCGATCTCGTCTATGGGCGATGGGGGAACCTCGGTCTCTCGTGAGGAATTCAATGTGGCTTTGGAAACATTCAAAACCTCCATGACGACCGAGGTTGAAAGCATGTTTAATAAATTCATAGAAGGGCTTAAACTTTCCATCGCACCATTGAAAGTGAGTGATCCCACTAACAAGGTGACGGATGCTAACTCCGACAAGGGGGAAGCTACGAGTGAAAAGGCTCCTTCTTCTAGTGGTAAAAATGGCACCGACATCTTTGCCCATGTGGAACCTCCACTTGTTTATGGTGGATCGATTCCTTCCACTCATTTGAATCATGCCGGTCCTCCCCCTAAGATTGTGAAAAATGAGGACTTTGATTCTTGGGTCTATCATTTCAAGCGTCATTAAAATCATGTGAATACTAATCTTTGGAGAATCATTTAAGAAGGTTTCTATCTGCATGACCGAAGCAACTTCACTCCTAGAGAAGCCGCGGATAATCAATTCAATGAGAATGCTCTCTTCATCATCAAAGATGCAATTCCACTCGAAAATCTTCCTCACCTCCGGCCCTTCGCCATGGACAAAGATGCATGGCAACAAGTTGTTTCCGTCTACAGGGGAAGCGCAAGCATTCAACGCTCCAACTATGAAGTGGCGCAAGATGAAGCCGATGAGTTTGCAAGGAAAGAAGATGAAGAACCTCGTGAGATTTATCGGAGAGTAACCAAACTCGCGGTCTCACTCCGACATCATGGGAGCAAGGATACAGATGACAATTGTATCAAGCGCAAATTCCTCAAGGCAATGATGCCTTACCACAAGGCCATGTCCTCCGTCATTCGTCAAAGGCCGGACTTCCACACCTTGTCCTCAAGTGAAGTGTTGGATGAGTTTGTGGCTATGAGCATCTTGGACAAAACCGCCGACAATGCGGTGCTATGTTCTCAAAGAGCAAAGAAGCCCAACCTTGCATTAAAAGCCAAGGTTAGGGTGGAAGAAGAGGACGAAGAGGAAGAAGAGGAGAGCAACCCTGAAGATACAAAGTATGCCTATCATGAACACATGGCTCTTGCTTCAAGGCAATTTTGGAGCAAGAAGAACTCAAGGCCCAACTTCAACAAGAACAACTCAAGTGGCGCGAAGGTCAATCAACGTATGAGGACTTGCTATAATTGTGGCAACGTGAGTCATTTCGTTGCGGAATGCCCTTATGAGAAGATGGAAGACAATGGTGGCAAGCTCATCTGAAAGGACAAAGTCAAGTCTTTCCCCAACAAGAGCAACTTCACTAAGAAGACTCCTCCCAAGGCGTTGGTGGTACAAGAAGAGTACAATGAGGATGATGATGATGATGATGATGATGGTGAGTCAGTTGCCATGGCCTCCGTTGCCATTGCGACAACTCCACGGGTGTCACTCTTTGACTCACCCAATGAGAACATCACCGCCAAGTGCCTCATGGCTAAAGCCACCAACAAGGTAACCCCCAACATCAAAACTACCATCATTAATAATCCTTCTTTGACGGATTGCATTGATGAATATGAGGGATCTAATGTGGAGGAAAATGAGTTTGAGTCCTTTATGGGTAAACTCAAGGGTAAATGCAAGAAGCATTTCGTTGCTCTCTTGGAACAACTTGGTGAAGCCAATGACATGATCGAGGCTCACGAAGATACTATCTCCAAGATGGAGGGGCATAGTCGTGACTATGCGGATGAGATTTCGGATTTTTCCAATGCTCTTGAGGAAGAGCGTGGTCTTCGTTTGGCTCTTGTGGAGTCACACAACGTTGATCACGCTAAGTTAAAGAAAAAGATTTTGATCATGCTCTTGTTGTTTCTCGTGTGCTAAACTCCGAGAAGGCCAAGCTTGGGGTTGATCTTGCTAGACTCAAAGAGGAGTTTGACTTACTTGACAAGGCTCACAAGGTCTTGAAGGGTGCTCATGCTAGCCTCAAAGAGTCTCATGATCAACTTCAAGTAAAGCTGACCAAGGAGAAAGCCACTTTTCCTCGTATGATGTTAATTGATAATGCAAATGCTACTAACCCATGTTGTGAGCATGTGCATCTTGTGGAGGAGAACGCTGAGTTGAAGGAGTAACTTGAGAAAGGTCTTGTGTGTTGCATACAAGGCGAGAAGAACCTCAACGACCTTTTGAGCAACCAAAAGGAAGTTGTGGCCAAAGAAGGGATTGGGTAGTGCCCAAGTCCACGAACAAGAAGAAGAATGACAAGGCCAAACGACCTCCTCCTCTCAAGCAAACCTTCATGAAGGAGGGAGAGGGTGCTACTAAGGAGAAGGAGAAGAACACCGTGAGGGGTAGTGATGCCAAGAAGGGCAACGCTTCCCTTCCCAACAAAGTGGGCGACTTTAACCCTTCTTATGTGTTGTGCCGTGCTAGTGATGGGCATGTTTACGCCAAATTTGTTGGTTCTCCTTATGAGTACATTGAATGGTCTATTTGGGTTCCTAAGACCCTTGTTACTAACATCAAAGGACCCATTACAAAATGGGTACCTAAAACCAAGCATTGATCTCTTGTAGGTGTTTGCTTTCGGTGGGGGATCATGTTTGCTCGATAGTGGAGCTACTAATCATATGACCGGAAGCAAGGACTTGGTGGTGGACGTGCAAAAGATTCCACCCATGCCCGCCAACGTCGAGTGGGGTTACGCCTCATCCTCTAAGGTATTGGGAATCAGCAGGGTTGTCATTTCTCACGATCTTACGATCGAGAAGGTCATGCTTGTTGAGTCCCTTGCATACAATTTACTTTCCGTTCGTCAACTAGCACTCATGGGTTTTGCCACCTTCTTTGATGATTGATACCGTGGCCCTCTTGTGCAGCAAGACTCTTATAGTAGCCTTTGTTGGGCATGTCGAAAATGGCCTCTATGTGATTAACTGTTCGGAGCGACTCACTAAGACCGCGACATGCCTAATGGCTAAAGTTGACGTGGGATGGCTTTGGCATCGCCGTCTAGCCCATGTCAATATGAGATCTTTGCAAAGTCTTCTCAAGGGGGACCATGTCCGTGGACTAACAGATGTTAGTTTTGCCAAAGATCGTGCTTGCAGTACTTGTATCGAAGGAAAGCTACATGAAAAGGCTCACCCTCCCACGACTATCATTTACTCTAAGAGGTCTTTGGAGCTCCTTCACATGGATCTCTTTGGGCCTCCATCTTTTGATAGTCTTGGGGGTAGGAAGTATTGCTTAGTGATTGTGGATGATTATTCAAGATACACTTGGGTATATTTCTTCAAGAGGAAGAGTGAGACCCAACAAACCGTCATTGACTTTGCAAATGAAGCTCAACGTCAACACAATGCAAAGATCTTGACAATAAGAAGTGACAACGGCACCAAGTTCAAGAACTACACCATGGATAAGTTTCTTAGTGATGAGTGGATCAAGCATCAATATTCCGCACCTTACACCCCTCAACAAAATGGTGTAGTGGAGAGGAAGAACCGGACGTTGATGGATGCGGCAAGGACCATGATGGTGGAGTTCAAGTCTCCATACAACTTTTGGGCCGAAGCCATCAACACCGCGTGTCATGCATCAAATAGGCTCTACCTCCGCAAAGGCTTGAACAAGACTCCATATGAGATACTCACTGGGAACAAGCCCAACCTCAAGTACTTCCAGGTGTTCGGGTGTATGTGTTTCATTCTCAAGAAAGGTGTTCATTTGTCTAAATTTGAGGCTAGAGCTCATGAGGGCATATTTGTTGGTTATGTTACAAACTCCCATGCTTACCGTGTCCTCAATCAGTCCACGGGACTTATTGAGGAGACATGTAACGTGGAGTTTGATGAGAATAATGGCTCCCAAGTGGAGCAAAGAGGCACTTGTGATGTAGGTGATGAAATTCCTCCCCAAGCCATAAGAAGAATGGGTGTTGGTTTTATCTTACCCATTGAGGAACCCCTTGTGGCCGAAGGAGAAGGACAATGCTCCACTCAAGTGGAGCCATCACCAACCCAAGGCCCACACGCTTCCGAAGAAAAAAGTGAAGGCCCTCAACCTCAAGAACAAGACCAAGGGCAAGGTCAATCTCAAGATGGTGTTGTAACATCAAGTGATGCCCAAGGTCAAGTTCCCTCCTCCGAGCAAGTTCAAGATCAAGAGCTTCCTCGAGATCAAGAACAAGCTCAAGACGGCGCTCAAGATGATCAAGTGGCCGCTCCTCGACTCACCCTCGAGGAGGAATTGGAGCGTCGTGCCGCCAAGATTGCTTCCAAGCTCTCCACCAAAGATCACCTCATGACAAATGTGCTTGGAAGCTTAAGAAAGGGGGTAAGCACTCGTAGACAATTAGCAAACTATTGTGAACATCACGCGTTTGTCTCTTGTGTTGAACCCCAAAAGGTCTATGAGGCGCTCGAAGATCCGGATTGGCTCAATGCCATGCATGAAGAACTCAACAACTTTGAGCACAACAAGGTGTGGAGATTGGTGCCAAGTCCAACGGGGAACCACAATGTCATTGGGACCAAGTGGATATTCAAGAACAAGCAAGATGCTCATGGGATTATCATTCGCAACAAGGCTCGTTTGGTAGCACAAGGCTACTCCCAAGTCGAGGGTATCGACTACGGTGAAACCTTTGCTCCCGTTGCTCGCCTTGAATCCATTCGCATGTTGATTGCATATGCTTCTCATCATAACTTTAAGTTACAACAAATGGATGTGAAGAGTGCTTTTCTTAATGGTCCTATTAATGAGTTGGTATATGTCAAGCAACCTCCCGGGTTCGAGGATCCCTACTTTCCCGATCATGTGTATGATACGTCTCCAACGTATCTATAATTTTTGGTTGCTCCATGCTATATTATCTACTGTTTTGGACATTATTGAGCTTTATTATCTACTTTTATATTATTTTTGGGACTAACCTATTAACCGGAGGCCCAACCCAGAATTGTTATGTTTTGCCTGTTTTAGGGTTTCGAAGAAAAGGAATATCAAACGGAGTCCAAACGGAATGAAACCTTCGGGAACGTGATTTTCTCATCGAATACAACTCAGGAGACTTTGACCCTACGTTAAGACACGTAACAGGAGGCCACGAGGTAGGGGGCACACCTACCCCCCCAGGCGCGCCCTCCACCCTCGTGGGCCCCTTGTTGCTCCACCGATGTACTTCTTCCTCCTATATATACCCACGTACCCCCAAACGATCATAGACGGGGCCAAAACCCTAATTCCACCACCGCAAATTTCTATATCCACGAGATCCCATCTTGGGACCTGTTCCAGAGCTCCGCCGGAGGGGGCATCGATCACGGAGGGCTTCTACATCAACACCATAGCCCTTCTGATGAAGTGTGAGTAGTTTATCTCAGACCTACGGGTCCATAGTTAGTAGCTAGATGGCTTCTTCTCTCTTTTTGGTTCTCAATACAATGTTCTCCCCCTCTCCTGTGGAGATCTATTCGATGTAATCTTCTTTTTGCGGTGTGTTTGTTGAGACCGATGAATTGTGGGTTTATGATCAAGTCTATCTGTCGTGGGTTTGTCACGGCAGATGTCCTCATGAAAGGACTTAGTCATGGGGGCATCGCAACGGGTTAGCTTAAAGGGGTTAAACCAGACAAGGGGACACGGGGAGTTTATACTAGTTCGGCCCCTTCGATGAAGGTAAAAGCCTACGTCTAGTTGTGATTGGTACTGCTAGGGTTTCGATGACCAGGGAGCGAATCCGCTTTGACTGGTCCTCGAGTTGTTGTTTTCTGTCTTCAAACCGTGGCTGGGTCGTCCCTTTATATACACAGGTTGACACCTGCTGGTTTACAAAGTCCTGAGGCCGGATCATAGAGGTGTCCGGCTCGGCCTCTATTCCTCTACCTTACAATACAAGTTTAGATGATAAAGTCGGTTCACATCTATAGGCTCTAATCCGTCTTTGGGCCTTGGGCCTTCTTAAAGCGCCAGTATCTTCTCATCTTCATGGGTTTCAATCTTCATGGAGCTAATCCGGCCATGCCTAGCCGGTTTACCTCCAGTAACTATATCCCCAACATTAGGCCCCAGATTGATTTGAACCTGTTCATGTCAATCTCCAATACTTAGAAAAATTCTTGCTTTTGCACCTTTGTATAAATCTGGTAAATCGCCGTGACGTCATCCTTTAAATCCGCAGCCAATCGTTATGATGTCATCCACCCGTTGAAGCCGAAGATGCCCTTCATTAATGAATGTTTCAACCCTTGAGGCATCATCCTTATTATCCATTTCTAGCTCCTCGATTTATGCACCTGTCACTTATCGGCTCACCTTATAAATAAGACCACGGGCCCTTCTCTTTATCCCCTTCCTCTCCGCTTCCCTCTTCTTCCTCCTTGCGACATCTCTGTCCCCGAGCGCCGCCACCGCTGCCGAGCTTCGCCACCGTTCCTCCGCCATTCGCTGCATCAACCTGGTTGTACCAGAAAACTGCGGTGCTCCTTTGTTGCTTCACCCTCTGTGAGTCTTTCCCTTTCCCCCTTTGTAGATCTGTTGAAGGTTCATTCGGTCTTCCCAGTTTATCAAAGTTCACCGGGGCTCCAGTACGGCTCTGTTCCTCATCTATGGATTTAAAAACTTCACGCTTGATATATTGCGCATAAATAGCTTACTTTCCGCTACCAGAACAAACCTTTTGTACGCAAAAACCGATCTGAAGCACTACGAACTGCTGTGGGTCCAACCCTTGTTAGGTCAAAATATTTTTGCTTTCCTGTCTTCAGTAGATCCAAAATTTCCATGTGCTCTTGCGGAATCTGTTTCTCCTTACTTAGTCATTTTACCTTGGGTCTATATCCTTTTTACCATGTAGGCGGTTTACCCTTGTAAAAACAATCTATCTCATACCATTAGTCCCCTGGTAAACCGGCAAACCCCCTTTACATTCATTGTAACAGTCCGGTTTAACAACACATGTATACCCTTGATATTACCTTGTCATTCATTATTGTATCAGTCTCCGGTTTACGCAATTTCACATATCTGTATATCTTTATTCCATTGCATCTTGCGTACCACCATGAATGATTTGTAAACTGACATTTCTTTTTCACCTTTTCGTTTCACAATGGCCAAACAGTTTTACGCTTGCAACTGGGCTCCTTTCCGGGTCACCGAAGAACAGTTGAACGGAATGGTCAATATCAGCACCTTGCCCAAGAAAACTGAAATTCGATGGCGAGTTCCAAGAACAGAGAATCCTCCTACCCCGAGGCAGGGTGAGGTAGTGGTCTTTGTCGACCACATAGGCCGTGGTTTCAAACTGCCCGGGTCGAAGTTTTTCCGAGATGTTCTTGCCAGTTTCCAACTCCATCCTCAAGATATCAGACCCAACTCGGTGTCCAATCTATGCAACTTCCAAGTCTTCTGTGAAGTGTACTTATAAGAAGAAGCAACTGCTGAGCTGTTCCGGGATTTTTTTCATCTGAACCGGCGTACAGAATTTGTAAATGGTCCCAACACTGAACTTGGTGGTGTCTCTGTTCAAAAGCGGAAAGAAGTTGAATTCCCTCATGCCAAACTGCACAGTCACCCTAAGGAGTGGAACCAGACTTGGTTCTACTGCATAGATACCTCTCCTGAAGATGAGAACCCTCTTCCAGGCTATCGTGACCACCGACTTTCCAACACTCATCCATTGCCACAACGTTTAAGTTCTGCGGAACGGGCCACATATGCCCCTCAACTCGCCAAGCTCCGGGCCTTTATGGCCAACGGTTTATCAGGCATTGATTTTGTGCGTTGCTGGATATCTTGGAGCATCTTGCCACTAAGCCGCCGCCCCGGTTTAATGTGTGAGTACACCAGTGAATTAGAAGACCCGCAACGCCACATCAACATTCAGTTAACCGATGAAGAGGTCACTGAAGGCGTTAAGAAAATTTTGAATGAATCGGAATCAGTCTGTCGCCAAACCGACTTGAACCCCTTCTACACTCAAAATAAACTGCTTGCTGTAAGCACCATGCTTCCTTTTTATCTTTGATATCTTTAAATTGTTCAACTTGTAAACTTAATTCTGTTTATGTATAAACAGGGTGATGATCCCTTCTAGAAACGAAAATCCGCAAACAAAGCGGCAAAGCCACCCCGTCCCAAAACCAAAGCCATCAAGCGAACCTTAAAGCGGAAAACAGCCGAACGTATCAACATGGAACTTGATGAAGATGCAAATGAACCGGAAGTTGAGGTAGAACTTGACTCCCTTGGCTCCGTTTTCATGCATCTCATTAACAATGATCTTTATCAGGAGGACGTGGAGGGAAGTCAGGTTGATGATGTAGAGGTAATTACCCTTTCCTCTGGTTCAGATTCTATGCCAACACAAAAAACTCGTCAAGCGGTCCGGAAAGTAAGCTTTTCTCATCCTCTTGCTTACTTGAATCCAACATTTATTTTGAAGACGCAGCAGCACGAAGCTCGCTGGACAACCCGGCACAGCAGCCAATAGGTCACTTCGGCCGGTTTACCTGATACCCCGGTTCGGAAGCGTTGATCTGAGGTCTCCCCCACTTTTGACAATTCTTATCCCAAGGCAGGTTATTTCAGACATCCTCTTAATCCGTCCGATTCAAATTATCAGGTGACACCTCCCTCATCCTCTGGCGAGTCAACAGCAACCCAACTCCCTCCTCTCAAAACTGTATCTGGGTAAGTATTCAAACCCTTTCTTCGAATGTTTTACATATTCTGAGTAATATGCTAAAATTTCACCTCTTTTATTTTTGTTTGTAGAGCCAAAGCCAGACCCAGCAAAAAAGCTCGGGTGAACAATCCATCTGAAGACCAGGTGGTTCTTGAACAGGAGCAAACAGATGAGCCAGACCAAACTCGTGAACCGGAGGGTCCCCATCCTGACGCTACCTTTGATGAGCCACCCCCTCAAGACCGGAATATCAATGAACAAACTGAAGCTGATACTACTGTTCCTGATACTGAACCGGCAGCTCCAATCCAGGCTAGTCCGGTGAGAGTTACTAGCACTCCACCATCACCCACAAAAACTACTGGAGGCCCAGGAGATGACGTTATTATTACTGGCATGGGCCACAACTCTCCTGGCCATCCTGTAATCTTGGCCAAACATAGCGCCAAAGAAGAGCGTGCTGCCATGGAGAAGGGTAAATGGAGCACTGATCTGTCAAGTTATGCTCATCTCAGCGCTGAAGAACTCCATTCCGGTTTTTTAAACCGTCTGCACTCAAACCGAGATTATGAGGCCGGTTTGGTGAACTTGATGAAGGAACGCTATGAGGTATTTTCATCTCACTTTATTTCTTGATTCCAAAGTTGAAACACCAGCCCAAGTAGCCCCCAAGGGCCGTTTTATGATGTTAATCTTAAACCGGGACTTTGTAATGCTTTAATCCTCTCCTGCCGACCCTCAATATGTCAGGTCCTTAGTGAAAACAAAATTGATACTTTACCAATGTAGTTATGTAGCTTTCATCAACGTAGCCCCCAAAGGCCGATTTAGCTTTGCGAGGTAATCCGGGTCTTGAATCCATGCGTCAGTTTTGAACAGATGTACATTAGCCCCCAAGTGTCAAGGATAATGCTTGCATTGTTCTTGAGACTTATAAAAGATGTATTGATAATAGAGCAAATAGGCATTAGCCCCCAAGTATGAAGTGCATAACTTTTTATACGCTTAGTACTTAGAAAATACATATCTTGTTGTTGACATATCTTCGCTATTACAAGCCGAGCTAAGCAATAGAGATGCCCGAACCGCTGACCTGCAAGAGAACATGAAGTCCCAACAAGCAGAGGCTATGAAAGCCAAGGAGGAGATGACCAATGCCCTGACAGCTATGGAAAAGCTAAAGGGGACTTTTAACAAGGAGCGTGCTGACTGGGAAACCAAAAAGGCCGGTTTAACCAAAAGAGCTGAGGATGCTGAAGCAGCCTTGAAGCTAGTTGTAGATGAACTAACTGGCTTGAAGCGGCAAATCAACGCCATGACGTATGCTGTATTTGGTAAGTATCTCCTTATGCTGTTTGTCCAATTCATGAGATCTTATTGTTTACCAGTTTGGCTGATATTAAACCATGACAGGCACTCGCATTACTCATCTGGGCGCTGATATGCGGATGAAGCTTAAAGTGGCTTACACCTTAATAGAACAGCTTTACTCTGGATCCCAGCGTGCTATATGCACTGCAGCCTACAATAAACCGGCACCAACACTGATAAAAGAAACCCTTGAGAAGCTGGCCATGCTACCAGCCCGGATTACTGAACTGAAGAAGGCAGCCGCAAGAGCAGGAGCGCTGACCGCACTAATTCGGGCCAAGGCATGGATTCCGGATCTTGAAGCGGATGAAATTACTAAAGGATATCCAGGTGTGAAGGAGGATGGTTCAAACTTCAACAATGATGATCTCCGAAGGCTGACAAAGGAGATGTGGCCAATAGCCAGCAAACTGGCAGAAGACACAGACTTATCTCATTTCCAGCCGGCTTACGACACTGAAGGGAAGAGGCAGCCTGCCGAAATCCATGAAGTCGAAGAACTTGTGCCTCCAATCCATAAGCATACTTACGCTCCTGACATTAACCCCTCCAGCCTTATCCATGAAGAAGCTGTGTTTCAAGCTTTAACCGGAATCGATTGGTCAACGGTTGATTTCCAGCGTCTGGGGAGGGATGAAGAAGAAGTGATTGCACCAAATGATCCTCAACCGTCAAGCCGTCCAGACGAAGCATCTTAAACCGGCAGCTGGTTTACCAGCTACTATGTGCCACTGCTTTGAAAAAATTATTCAATTGGAGCCGTTTTGAAGCTTCTTGTAATAGGATAGCAAAAACCCCATTATCTGTCATGCCCTCGAGCATGTTTATGTTGCTTTGACATGTAGAAAACTTGTTTCACTTTTTGGGATCTATTTATGCATAGCCCATGATGATTTGTGTTCCTGGATACAAGAACTTGAAAGTGTCCTAGTGGTTTACCACTGGACGGGTCATGATGCCCACAAAATATACAATACTTGGATGGATAATCAAAGTTTGTATTAAAAATAACATCTGCAACATACCTTGCTGGTTGACCAACTGCTTGTATGGTAAAGGTGAAAACACCAATCCGGAGCATTGATAACTCCTGGCCCTCTTACCGTTGCATGTAGAAATCATATTGGGCTAAAAATCCGTTTGAGTTATTTATATAAGAATGATGACATCTAGTCAAAATCAGACCGGAGCAATTTGCTACCGGTTTAAAATCTAATCATGTACTGACAACTAAGCGTTGAAAGTCAAGCCGGGTTGTAATGAACACCGGTTTGTCGGAAAAATGTGTATAAATCCCTTATCATAAAAATAGCAAAAATAAAAGAAATATGCAAGGCTTTTCATGGGCTGCCAGGCCCTAAATCGAGGCTTTTCATGGGCTGCCAGGTCACTGAGTTAAACCATTTTGCAAAGCCTTTTTAAGATGGACCTCAATCTTTAACCAATCCCCGATTTAACTTTGACAAGTTCAGGGTCCATGGGATTGACTTGTCAAACGTTCGATGGGTCATACCAGGTTTATTTGGACGGAGTGACTTACTTAAATAGGCAGGATAACCCGGGGTTTTAGGTGAATACACCTGGCTTCCAAGCCTAGCTTGATAGCCTATTACAAGGGTTCAAAACTCATTGTTCTTGGGGAAGCAAAGAGCCCCTAGGTAATATGTGAGCTGTGCTCGGTGGTCACCTATGTTTGAGATGTGCTTAATGCAACAGACTCTCTTTGGCTCCACATAATTTCCTTTTGGCTTAACCCTATCAAGAGGTGTAGCTATG
The DNA here is from genome assembly GCF_003073215.2 of Triticum urartu. Classification (NCBI taxonomy): domain Eukaryota; kingdom Viridiplantae; phylum Streptophyta; class Magnoliopsida; order Poales; family Poaceae; genus Triticum; species Triticum urartu. The sequence continues at coordinate 466,790,757 of NC_053027.1, forward strand.
GTGTGACAACAAGCAAGCCCCCTAGTGATATCCCTTTGTGGTGTTAAACCGATCAAGAGGTGTAACTATGGTGTGACAACAACCAAGCCCCCTAGTGATATCCCTTTGTGGTTTCAAACCGATCAAGAGGTGTAGCTATGGTTCAGATACGACCAAGCCCCCTAGTGATTTTCTTTATATCCATGCGGCCGCAGAGGCCGGTGTAACAAAACTCCGCTTTGTCAGTAGAAACTCTTGTAGGCTCACACACGATGTAAAAAGAACAGAGACCCCGATTTATTCGAGTCTCCAGTTTATTATATAATATATACATTGTCATAAATATGTACATACGAAGATCTTGTGGCTTAAGTATAGTAAGGCCGAAGAAGAGCTATATTCCACGGCCGCTTGGTCTCCTCCTCCGATTTACGTGAGTCTTTGTGCTCTCAAACATCAATGAGGTAGTATGACCCGTTGTGCAGATTCTTGCTGACCACAAATGGTCCTTCCCAAGGCGGGGGTAATTTGTGCATATCAGTCTGATCCTGGATGAGGCAGAGCACCAGATCGCCCTCTTGAAAAGTTCTGGTCTTAACCCGGCGGCTGTAATAACGTTGGAGATCTTGTTGATAAATCACCGAACGTGCTGCTACGAGATCACGCTCCTCATCTAACAGGTCCAGTGAATCCTGACGTGCCTTCTCATTATCAGCTTCAACATAAGCTGCCACACCGGGCGAGTCAAGACGGATGTCACTAGGAAGAACCGCCTCTGCTCCATAAACCATGAAGAAAGGCATGTAAGCCGTAGATCTGTTAGGTGTGGTGTTGATGCTCCATAACACAGAATGTAATTCCTCCACCCAGCAACTCGGTGTCCGCTTCAAAGGAACCATAAGCCGGGGTTTAATACCTCTCAAAATTTCTTGATTTGCCCTCTCCGCTTGACCATTAGATTGGGGGTGAGCCACCGATGCTATATCAAGCCGGATGTGCTCACGTTGGCAAAATTCCCCCATCTCTCCCTTTGACAGATTAGTACCATTATCAGTTATAATACTGTGTGGAAAGCCAAACCAGAATATCACCTTTTTGATGAACTGAACCGCCGTGGCCGCATCACACTTACTGACTGGCTCTGCTTCCACCCATTTGGTGAACTTGTCAACTGCCACTAATAAGTGGGTCTTTTTGTCCTTGGATCGCTTGAAGGGTCCAACCATATCAAGCCCCCAAGTCGCAAACGGCCAAGTTATTGGAATCATCCTCAACTCCTGAGCCGGAATATGAGCACGACGTGCGAATTTTTGACAACCGTCACATCTTTTGACTAAATCCTCTGCATCAGTGTGAGCTGTTAACCAATAAAAACTGTGGCGAAAAGCGTTAGCTACCAAAGACTTTGAATCGGTGTGGTGGCCACAATCCCCTTCATGGATTTCTCGCAAAATATCACAACCCTCTTGAGGAGAGACACAACGCTGAATTGCCCCTGAGACACTGTAACTATGTAAATCTCCGTTGATTATGGTCATCGACTTGGAACACCGGATTATCTGCCGGGCCGAGGTTTCATCCTCCAGTAACTCGCCCCGGTTCATGTAAGCCAGGTATGGGATTGTCCAATCCGGTATGACATGCAAAGCTGCCACCAATTGAGCCTCCGGATCAGGAATAGCCAATTCCTCCTCTGTTGGTACCTTGACCGACGGATTATGCAGCACGTCAAGGAAGACATTTGGTGGGACCAGTAAACGCTGAGAACCAAGGTGGCTTAAAGCGTCCGCCGCTTCATTCTTTCGCCGGTCTATATGGTCAACTTGATAACCCTTGAAATGGCCAGCCACCATGTCTACCTCTCGTCGGTATGCCACCATGAGTGGGTCTTTTGAATTCCAAGTGCCAGACACCTGTTGAGCTACCAGATCCGAGTCACCAAAGCACTTAACCCGGCTTAAGTTCATCTCCTTTTCCATCCAAAGACCATGGAGCAAGGCCTCGTATTTAGCTGCATTGTTAGTACAAGGGAACATTAAACGGAGGACATAAAAAAACTTGTCACGGAGGACATAAAAAACTTGTCACCTCGTGGGGAAGTTAGTATGACTCCAGCCCCTGAGCCCTCCAACCGTCTAGATCCATCAAACTGAATAGAACAATACATGTTATCTGGCTTTTCCTCTGGTGCCTGCAACTCTGTCCAATCATTGATGAAATCCACGAGTGCTTGGGATTTAATTGTTGTGCGAGGTGTGTATTTGAGCCCATGAGGTACAAGCTCAATAGCCCACTTAGCAATCCGGCCAGTTGCTTCTCTGTTTTGAATGATATCTCCCAGAGGGGCTGAACTGACCACTGTGATAGGATGACCCTGAAAATAATGTCTGAGCTTTCGGCTTGCCATAAATACTCCATACACCAGCTTCTGCCAATGTGGATACTTCTGCTTTGACTCAATGAGCACCTCACTGATATAATAAACCGACCGTTGAACCGGATATTCCTTTCCAGCTTCCTTGTGCTCCACCACAATAGCCACGCTAACAGCTCGGGCATTAGCAGCCACATACAGCAATAACGGCTCTTTATCGATCGGGGCTGCAAGCACAGGCGGTTCAGCTAACTACCTCTTCAGATCCTCAAACGCTTTATCAGCCGCCTCGCTCCAGACAAAATCATCTGTTTTCTTTAGCATCTGATATAAAGGGATAGCCTTCTCCCCAAGACGACTGATAAACCGGCTCAAAGCCGCAATCCGGCCGGCCAAATGTTGAACGTCATTGATACACGCCGGTTTAGCCAAAGATGTAATAGCTGAGATTTTTTCCGGATTAGCCTCAATGCCTCTGTTTGACACCAGAAAACCCAAGAGTTTGCCTGTCGGGACACCAAAGACACACTTTTCCGGATTGAGCATCATTTTGTAAACCCGGAGGTTGTCAAAGGTTTCTCTCAAATCATCTATCAACGTTTCCTCCTTCCTGGACTTTATCACAATATCATCCACATATGCATGAACATTGCGCCCAATCTGCTTATGAAGACAATTCTGAACACAGCGTTGATAAGTCGCCTGGGCACTCTTGAGCCCAAAGGGCATGGAGACATAGCAGAAGGCTCCAAAAGGAGTTATAAAATCTGTCTTCTCCTGGTCCTTAACTGCCATTTTGATCTGATGATAACCAGAATAAGCGTCCAGAAAACACAAACAGTCACAACCCACCGTAGCATCAATAATTTGATCAATAAGAGGGAGTGCAAAGGGATTTGCAGGGCAAGCCTTGTTCAAGTCTGTGTAATCTACACACATACGCCAAGTGCCATTTTTCTTAAGAATCAGCACCGGATTAGGCAACCACTCCGGGTGAAAGACCTCCACGATAAACCCTGCGACCAACAACCGAGGTACCTCTTCACTAATAGCCTTGCGCCTTTCTTCATTGAAGCGGCGGAGAAACTATCGGACCGGTTTAAACTTAGGATCAATGTTAAGTGTGTGCTCAGCGAGTTCCCCCGGTACACCTGGCATGTCAGAAGGTTTCCATGCAAAGATGTCCTGGTTCTCACGGATGAACTCGATGAGCGCGCTTTCCTATTTGGGATCCAGGTTAGCGCTGATGCTGAACTGCTTGGATGAATCACCATGAACAAAATCAACCATCTTAGTATCTACGGACGATTTAAATTTCCATGCCGAATCATGTTCCGTAGTTGGCTTTTTCAAAGAAGTCATATCTGCCGGATCAACCTTGTCTTTATAAAACTTCAGCTCCTCCGTGGCACAAACCGACTCAGCATAAGCCACATCACCTTCCTCACATTCCAAAGAGATCTTCCTGCTCCCATGTACTGTGATGGTCCCCTTATGACCTGACATTTTAAGCTGTAGATAAACATAACACGGCCTCGCCATGAACTTAGCGTAAGCCGGTCGCCCAAACAAAGCGTGATACGGACTTTTGATTTTTACCACCTCAAAAGTCAATGTTTCTGATCTTGAATCATGATCATCTCCAAAAGCCACCTCTAAGGCTATCTTGCCCACTGGATACGCAGACTTACCAGGCACCACACCATGGAAAATGGTGTTTGACGGTTTAAGATTCTTATCTGTCAACCCCATACGACGGAAGGTATCATAGTATAGAATGTTGATACTACTTCCCCCATCCATGAGTACCTTAGTGAACTTATATCCCCCAACTTGAGGGGCCACCACTAAGGCCAGATGACACGGATTGTCAACCCGGGGCGAGTGATCCTCTCTACTCCATAAAATGGGTTGCTTAGACCAAAGCAAATACTGAGGCACTGCCGGTTCAACAGAGTTCACCGCCCTCTTGTGAAGCTTCCGATCACGCTTACACAAGCTAGTGGTGAAGACATAATATTGCCCACTATTTAACTGCTTAGGATTGCTCTGATAACCCGACTGTTGCTGCTGCTGGTTCCCCTGATGGTTGTAACCTCCCTGGTTGCCCTGGTTCCCTTGATTGCTGTGTCCGATTTGATTGCCCTGAAATCCTGAACCGGAGCTGCCGCCTCCGTAACCCGGCCCGTGGAAACCACCTCCTGAACCGCCGGGCGGGCCATTATCGTACTGAAACATATTGGAGTTCTTGAAATCTCGCATGATATAACAATCCTTCCAAAGATGCGATGCTGGCTTCACCTTTGATCCATGCTTTGGACAAGGTTGATTTAACAGACGCTCCAAATTGGGGCCTGAACCTCCGCCCCTCTGGGGCTGCTTGCCCTTACGGCGCTGACCATTCTCCTGAGCATTGGTGTTAGCCACAAAGTCCAAACTGTTGTCGGCCTTGCGCTTACCATTATTCCCATGGCCTGCCAGATTATGCTGCTGACCCTTGGTGTTGCCGTTCTTTTTCCCTTTCCCCGGTTTGTCCTCCTCTGAGTCGGGGTCTTTGGTATTATCTGAATCGGCATACTTAACCAAAGCAGCCATAAGCATTGACATGTCATTGAAGTGACGTTTGAGCCTTCCTAACTTCTGTTTGAGCGGCAGAAAACGGCAATTGCCCTCCAACATTAGCACTGTGGTATCTTCATTGATACGATCCGATGAATGCAAAATAGCTGAGACCCACTTTACCCAATGGGTCGTGGACTCCCCATCCTCTTGGACACAAGCGGCCAGATCCACAATTGGCATGGGCTGCTTACAAGTATCTTTGAAGTTCTGGATAAACCAGTGCTTCAATTCGGCCCATGATCTGACAGAATTAGTTGGTAAGCTCTTCAACCAAGTATGAGTTGTTCCTTCCAACATCATGGTGAAGTATTTAACACATACTGCTTCATCCACATCTAACATCTCCATTGCCATCTCGTAGCTTTCAACCCATGCCTCTGGTTGCAGATCGGCAGTGTAATTGGGTACCTTACGAGGTCCTTTGAAATCCTTGGGCAGTCGCACATTATGCAAAGCGGGGGTGAGATACGGCACCCCTAAGGAACTGAATACCACACCTGGCTCTACTGAAGCGGTAGGGTGAACCGGAGTGAGTTGACGGGCTCCGTGCAGAGCTGCTAACTCGGCCTCTCGACGCGCGCGACCATGATCCACCACATCCTGCGCATTAGCACCTCCCCCTGCCGGGTTGTGCCCTCGCGGCGAGTTACGGCGACGTGCACTGCTTGACACAGCCGGTTCATCCTCAACGTGCCTGCTATAGCTCCGGCTTGGACGGGGGGTGGAATGAATCCTCTCATGACTGTGCAAATAAGCCTGCTGCTGGTTTAGAGCTGTTTGAAGGAGATCTCTGGCCCGTCGTGCCTCAATCGCAGCTGGTGATTCACCGTCGGTTGGGAGGGCTGCCAACCGTGAAGCGGCGGCCACAATGTTGTCCAACGGGTTGGAGTAATGCCCGGGGAGTGTTGGAACATACTGTGGCACAATGTTGTTCTGACGAGGCAGGTCCATCGTGCGCGGCTGAACCGACGCTCCTGTTCCTAGCGCCTCCGTCCGGTTTAATATTGGCTGGTTACTAGTTCCTGCTCCTGGCGTGTTGAAGAGATTTCTTGGCTCATAACTCGGCGGGAGATGCGATCGATATCTTCTTCTCATGACTTCCTCTGAAGCATTCTGATCCAGCCTAAGCCGGTAGGCCTGAGCTTCCAACTCGGCCCGTTTTGTAGCCATCCTAGTGTTCTCTGCTGCTAGGTCTGCTTTAGCCTGAGTTATCTGATCTTTCACCTTTGCGATCTCCGTGTTGTGCTGATCCCGGGCTGCTGCGTCCACCTCCGCAGCCATCAATGTTGCCAAGGCGTCGAACAAGTCAGACAGAACTTGAGCCGGAGGTAGCGCAGAGCTCCCTGCCCCCGCTGCCGTGGCTGTTGCTGAACCGGAGAGCATTGCTGTGGCGGTTGATGAGTGGGGCGCTGATTGAGTACCGTCCATGAAGATAGCCGCCCGGTTTGGCAGATCAGGGGAGTCCGGAATGCTGTTGCCCTCAGAACTTCCACTAATCCGGCCATCCTGCAACTGATAGAGCGATTCGGTTTCTCCAGAAGACTCGTTGTCGGAGCAGACAACGGTTTGTCCATCGGATGCCGGTCCGTCCTCGTATTCTGCTCCATGGATGACACCTACGAAAACATGCTTTGCCATGGGCTGAACTGGGGAAGGGCTTGCACGCTGAGCCGTCTTGATGATGTCGGTGCAGGTGTCCGGCTCAGGGCCCGGTTCGCCAATCTTGCCGATGAAGACATGAATCCCACCAAAGGGGACCCGGTACCCGTATTCAATTGAATCGGCCTCGGGGCCCCATCCCACGTTGTCGATGTAAAGCTTGCCGCGATGACTCTTCGTCATCCGGCCCATAGCGTATCCCTTGAGTCCATCAAAGCTGCCCTTCAAGAACTCGAAACCATCGTGCGATAGCCCCATGGTGGACGCCAACTGTCGTGGGTTTGTCACGGCAGATGTCCTCGTGAAAGGACTTAGTCGTGGGGCCATCGCAATGGGTTAGCTTAAAGGGGTTAAACCGGAAAATGGGACACGGGGAGTTTATACTAGTCCGGCCCCTTCGATGAAGGTAAAAGCCTACGTCTAGTTGTTATTGGTATTGCTAGGGTTTCGATGACTAGGGAGCGAATCCGCTTTGACTGGTCCTTGAGTTGTTGTTTTCTATCTTCAAACCGTGGCCGGGTCGTCCCTTTATATACACAGGTTGACGCCCGCCGGTTTACAGAGTCCCGAGGCCGGATCATAGAGGTGTCCGGCTCGGTCTCTATTCCTCTAACTTACAATACAAGTTTACATGATAAGTAGGTTCACATCTACAGGCTTTAATCCGTCTTTGGGCCTTGGGCCTTCTTAAAGCACCAGTATCTTCTCATCTTCATGGGTTTCAATCTTCATGCAGCTAATCCGGCCATGCCTAGCCGGTTTACCTCCAGTAACTATATCCCCAACACTATCTATGAATAATATTTGAATCCTCTCTGAATTCTTTTATGTATGATTGGTTATCTTTGCAAGTCTTTTCGAATTATCAGTTTGGTTTGGCCTACTAGATTGATCTTTATTGCAATGGGAGAAGTGCTTAGCTTTGGGTTCAATCTTGAGGTGTCCTTTCCCGGTGACAGTAAGGGCAGCAAGGCAC